>NW_027475831.1:22500-30014 GCF_051020985.1 Nomia melanderi | reverse complement strand
AACGCGGTACAGAACAGTCGAGGAATGGACCTCGAGGAGCTGAACGACTGCTTCTCGACCGAGATCGTAGAATAGCCGCTCGCCCGCCGCTGCGCCGACCGGTCCGCTCGAACCGACGTGCTCTCTTATAGTAACCAAACGGGCGGCCGCGACGACCGCGGCGCCGGCCGCTCAGCACGGGCGCTTATGGTGGTAAACTGCCGCGCGTACAGACCAACCGGCCGGGCTGCTGGTACTTAGCCGCTGAAACTATGGTCGATTCGAACATATATTAACATACGATTTTTATTCGATAAATCGTTATTGTACATATTAAACGTAGTTTCCACCGAAAGAAAAATTTTTTAGAATTTTTTTTTTCCAAAAATTGCAAGAGTAAACTTTTTTAATATTCGATTTAAAAATTTTTAAATGCTTAATCCTTACATTAAACTACTGGGAGAACTCAGAAATCATAATGAAAAAAATTACAAAAATTTATTTTTCTCAGAAACTCCGAAAAACAGAGTGG
Organism: Nomia melanderi; assembly: GCF_051020985.1. NCBI lineage: Eukaryota > Metazoa > Arthropoda > Insecta > Hymenoptera > Halictidae > Nomia > Nomia melanderi. Next base: position 29,503 of record NW_027475831.1, on the reverse strand, counting down.
TCGAATCCGTGCAAGCCGGAATTTTTCTAAGTCCCCACGGTCAAGAGTAAACTTTTTTAATAAGCGTTTTAAAATTATTTCAATGTTTAATCCATGCGTAAACATGAAGTTTATTAACGTTTTTAACATTAAAAAAAATTACAAAATTTATTTTTCGGAAAAAATGGAAAAAACCGATTCGTCGGAGCGAGGTGTCCTGCCCGTGCGGTAATTCCAGCAGGCGAATCGGACTTCCCGAAATTTTTCTAAGTCCCACGGTCGACACCAACTTTTTTAATAAGCGTTTTAAAATTATTTCAATGTTTAATCCATGCGTAAACATGAAGTTTATTAACGTTTTTAACATTAAAAAAATTACAAAAAATTTATTTTTCGGAAAAAAAGGAAAAAACCGATTCGGCGGAGCGAGGTGTCCAGCCCGTGCGGTAATTCCAGCAGGCGAATCGGACTTCCCGAAATTTTTCTAAGTCCCACGGTCGACACCAACTTTTTTAATAAGCGTTTTAAAATTATTTCAATGTTTAATCCATGCGTAAACATGATGTTTATTAACGTTTTCAACGTTAAAAAAAATTACAAAAATTTATTTTTCAAAAAAAAATGGAAAAAACCGATTCGTCGGAGCGAGGTGTCCTGCCCGTGCGGTAATTCCAGCAGGCGAATCGGACTTCCCGAAATTTTTCTAAGTCCCACGGTCGACACCAACTTTTTTAATAAGCGTTTTAAAATTATTTCAATGTTTAATCCATGCGTAAACATGAAGTTTATTAACGTTTTTAACATTAAAAAAAATTACAAAAATTTATTTTTCGGAAAAAATGGAAAAAACCGATTCGTCGGAGCGAGGTGTCCTGCCCGTGCGGTAATTCCAGCAGGCGAATCGGACTTCCCGAAATTTTTCTAAGTCCCACGGTCGACACCAACTTTTTTAATAAGCGTTTTAAAATTATTTCAATGTTTAATCCATGCGTAAACATGAAGTTTATTAACGTTTTTAACATTAAAAAAAATTACAAAAATTTATTTTTCGGAAAAAAAGGAAAAAAACCGATTCGGCGGAGCGAGGTGTCCAGCCCGTGCGGTAATTCCAGCAGGCGAATCGGACTTCCCGAAATTTTTCTAAGTCCCACGGTCGACACCAACTTTTTTAATAAGCGTTTTAAAATTATTTCAATGTTTAATCCATGCGTAAACATGAAGTTTATTAACGTTTTTAACATTAAAAAAAATTACAAAAATTTATTTTTCGGAAAAAATGGAAAAAACCGATTCGTCGGAGCGAGGTGTCCTGCCCGTGCGGTAATTCCAGCAGGCGAATCGGACTTCCCGAAATTTTTCTAAGTCCCACGGTCGACACCAACTTTTTTAATAAGCGTTTTAAAATTATTTCAATGTTTAATCCATGCGTAAACATGAAGTTTATTAACGTTTTTAACATTAAAAAAAATTACAAAAATTTATTTTTCGGAAAAAAAGGAAAAAACCGATTCGGCGGAGCGAGGTGTCCAGCCCGTGCGGTAATTCCAGCAGGCGAATCGGACTTCCCGAAATTTTTCTAAGTCCCACGGTCGACACCAACTTTTTTAATAAGCGTTTTAAAATTATTTCAATGTTTAATCCATGCGTAAACATGATGTTTATTAACGTTTTCAACGTTAAAAAAAATTACAAAAATTTATTTTTCAAAAAAAATGGAAAAAACCGATTCGTCGGAGCGAGGTGTCCTGCCCGTGCGGTAATTCCAGCAGGCGAATCGGACTTCCCGAAATTTTTCTAAGTCCCACGGTCGACACCAACTTTTTTAATAAGCGTTTTAAAATTATTTCAATGTTTAATCCATGCGTAAACATGAAGTTTATTAACGTTTTTAACATTAAAAAAAATTACAAAAATTTATTTTTCGGAAAAAATGGAAAAAAACCGATTCGTCGGAGCGAGGTGTCCTGCCCGTGCGGTAATTCCAGCAGGCGAATCGGACTTCCCGAAATTTTTCTAAGTCCCACGGTCGACACCAACTTTTTTAATAAGCGTTTTAAAATTATTTCAATGTTTAATCCATGCGTAAACATGAAGTTTATTAACGTTTTTAACATTAAAAAAAATTACAAAAATTTATTTTTTCGGAAAAAAAGGAAAAAACCGATTCGGCGGAGCGAGGTGTCCAGCCCGTGCGGTAATTCCAGCAGGCGAATCGGACTTCCCGAAATTTTTCTAAGTCCCACGGTCGACACCAACTTTTTTAATAAGCGTTTTAAAATTATTTCAATGTTTAATCCATGCGTAAACATGATGTTTATTAACGTTTTCAACGTTAAAAAAAATTACAAAAATTTATTTTTCAAAAAAAATGGAAAAAACCGATTCGTCGGAGCGAGGTGTCCTGCCCGTGCGGTAATTCCAGCAGGCGAATCGGACTTCCCGAAATTTTTCTAAGTCCCACGGTCGACACCAACTTTTTTAATAAGCGTTTTAAAATTATTTCAATGTTTAATCCATGCGTAAACATGAAGTTTATTAACGTTTTTAACATTAAAAAAAATTACAAAAATTTATTTTTCGGAAAAATGGAAAAAACCGATTCGTCGGAGCGAGGTGTCCTGCCCGTGCGGTAATTCCAGCAGGCGAATCGGACTTCCCGAAATTTTTCTAAGTCCCACGGTCGACACCAACTTTTTTAATAAGCGTTTTAAAATTATTTCAATGTTTAATCCATGCGTAAACATGAAGTTTATTAACGTTTTTAACATTAAAAAAAATTACAAAAATTTATTTTTCGGAAAAAAAGGAAAAAACCGATTCGGCGGAGCGAGGTGTCCAGCCCGTGCGGTAATTCCAGCAGGCGAATCGGACTTCCCGAAATTTTTCTAAGTCCCACGGTCGACACCAACTTTTTTAATAAGCGTTTTAAAATTATTTCAATGTTTAATCCATGCGTAAACATGATGTTTATTAACGTTTTCAACGTTAAAAAAAATTACAAAAATTTATTTTTCAAAAAAAATGGAAAAAACCGATTCGTCGGAGCGAGGTGTCCTGCCCGTGCGGTAATTCCAGCAGGCGAATCGGACTTCCCGAAATTTTTCTAAGTCCCACGGTCGACACCAACTTTTTTAATAAGTGTTTTAAAATTATTTCAATGTTTAATCCATGCGTAAACATGAAGTTTATTAACGTTTTTAACATTAAAAAAAATTACAAAAATTTATTTTTCGGAAAAAATGGAAAAAACCGATTCGTCGGAGCGAGGTGTCCTGCCCGTGCGGTAATTCCAGCAGGCGAATCGGACTTCCCGAAATTTTTCTAAGTCCCACGGTCGACACCAACTTTTTTAATAAGCGTTTTAAAATTATTTCAATGTTTAATCCATGCGTAAACATGATGTTTATTAACGTTTTCAACGTTAAAAAAAATTACAAAAATTTATTTTTCAAGAAAAATGGAAAATACCGATTCGGCGGAGCGAGGTGTCCAGCCCGTGCGGTAATTCCAGCAGGCGAATCGGACTTCCCGAAATTTTTCTAAGTCCCACGGTCGACACCAACTTTTTTAATAAGCGTTTTAAAATTATTTCAATGTTTAATCCATGCGTAAACATGATGTTTATTAACGTTTTCAACGTTAAAAAAAATTACAAAAATTTATTTTTCAAGAAAAATGGAAAATACCGATTCGGCGGAGCGAGGTGTCCAGCCCGTGCGGTAATTCCAGCAGGCGAATCGGACTTCCCGAAATTTTTCTAAGTCCCACGGTCGACACCAACTTTTTTAATAAGTGTTTTAAAATTATTTCAATGTTTAATCCATGCGTAAACATGACGTTTATTAACGTTTTTGACATTAAAAAAAATTACAAAAATTTATTTTTCAAAAAAAATGGAAAAAACCGATTCGTCGGAGCGAGGTGTCCAGCCCGTGCGGTAATTCCAGCAGGCGAATCGGACTTCCCGAAATTTTTCTAAGTCCCACGGTCGACACCAACTTTTTTAATAAGCGTTTTAAAATTATTTCAATGTTTAATCCATGCGTAAACATGATGTTTATTAACGTTTTCAACGTTAAAAAAAATTACAAAAATTTATTTTTCAAAAAAAATGGAAAAAACCGATTCGTCGGAGCGAGGTGTCCTGCCCGTGCGGTAATTCCAGCAGGCGAATCGGACTTCCCGAAATTTTTCTAAGTCCCACGGTCGACACCAACTTTTTTAATAAGCGTTTTAAAATTATTTCAATGTTTAATCCATGCGTAAACATGAAGTTTATTAACGTTTTTAACATTAAAAAAAATTACAAAAATTTATTTTTCGGAAAAAATGGAAAAAACCGATTCGTCGGAGCGAGGTGTCCTGCCCGTGCGGTAATTCCAGCAGGCGAATCGGACTTCCCGAAATTTTTCTAAGTCCCACGGTCGACACCAACTTTTTTAATAAGCGTTTTAAAATTATTTCAATGTTTAATCCATGCGTAAACATGAAGTTTATTAACGTTTTTAACATTAAAAAAAATTACAAAAATTTATTTTTCGGAAAAAAAGGAAAAAACCGATTCGGCGGAGCGAGGTGTCCAGCCCGTGCGGTAATTCCAGCAGGCGAATCGGACTTCCCGAAATTTTTCTAAGTCCCACGGTCGACACCAACTTTTTTAATAAGCGTTTTAAAATTATTTCAATGTTTAATCCATGCGTAAACATGAAGTTTATTAACGTTTTTAACATTAAAAAAAATTACAAAAATTTATTTTTCGGAAAAAATGGAAAAAACCGATTCGTCGGAGCGAGGTGTCCTGCCCGTGCGGTAATTCCAGCAGGCGAATCGGACTTCCCGAAATTTTTCTAAGTCCCACGGTCGACACCAACTTTTTTAATAAGCGTTTTAAAATTATTTCAATGTTTAATCCATGCGTAAACATGATGTTTATTAACGTTTTCAACGTTAAAAAAAATTACAAAAATTTATTTTTCAAAAAAAATGGAAAAAACCGATTCGTCGGAGCGAGGTGTCCTGCCCGTGCGGTAATTCCAGCAGGCGAATCGGACTTCCCGAAATTTTTCTAAGTCCCACGGTCGACACCAACTTTTTTAATAAGTGTTTTAAAATTATTTCAATGTTTAATCCATGCGTAAACATGACGTTTATTAACGTTTTTGACATTAAAAAAAATTACAAAAATTTATTTTTCAAAAAAAATGGAAAAAACCGATTCGTCGGAGCGAGGTGTCCAGCCCGTGCGGTAATGCCAGCAGGCGATCCGGGGTACTCGAAATTTTTCTAAGTCCCGACGGTCAAGAGTAAACTTTTTCATCGCATATTTCAAAATTTTTTCAATGTTTAATCTACGCATAAAAACGCAGTTTATCGCAGTTTTTAACGTTGAGAAAATTGACAAAAATTTTTTTTTCACTGAAAATGGAAAAAATGTATCGGTCGATGCGGGCTATCCAGGCCGTGCGGTAATTCCAGCAGGCGATCCGGGGTACTCGAAATTTTTCTAAGTCCCGACGGTCAAGAGTAAACTTTTTCATCACATATTTCAAAATTTTTTTAATGTTTAATCCACGCATAAAAACGCAGTTTATTAACGTTTTTAACGTTGAGAAAATTGACAAAAATTTTTTTTTCACTGAAAATGGAAAAAATGTATCGGTCGATGCGGGCTATCCAGGCCGTGCGGTAATTCCAGCAGGCGATCCGGGGTACTCGAAATTTTTCTAAGTCCCGACGGTCAAGAGTAAACTTTTTCATCACATATTTCAAAATTTTTTTAATGTTTAATCCACGCATAAAAACGCAGTTTATTAACGTTTTTAACGTTGAGAAAATTGACAAAAATTTTTTTTTCACTGAAAATGGAAAAAATGTATCGGTCGATGCGGGCTGTCCAGGCCGTGCGGTAATTCCAGCAGGCGATCCGAGGTACTCGAAATTTTTCTAAGTCCGAACGGTCAAGAGTAAACTTTTTCATCACATATTTCAAAATTTTTTTAATGTTTAATCCACGCATAAAAACGCAGTTTATTAACGTTTTTAACGTTGAGAAAATTGACAAAAATTTTTTTTTCACTGAAAATGGAAAAAATGTATCGGTCGATGCGAGCTGTCCAGGCCGTGCGGTAATTCCAGCCGGCGATCCGAGGTACTCGAAATTTTTCTAAGTCCGAACGGTCAAGAGTAAACTTTTTCATCACATATTTCAAAATTTTTTCAATGTTTAATCCACTCATAAAAACGCAGTTTATTAACGTTTTTAACGTTGAGAAAATTGACAAAAATTTTTTTTTCACTGAAAATGGAAAAAATGTATCGGTCGATGCGGGCTGTCCAGGCCGTGCGGTAATTCCAGCAGGCGATCCGGGGTACTCGAAATTTTTCTAAGTCCGAACGGTCAAGAATAAACTTTTTTATTACATGTTTTAAAAATTTTTCAATGCTTAATCCGTGCATAAGAGTGCAGTTTATTAACGTTTTTAAGGTTGAAAAAATTGACAAAAATTTTTTTTTCTCTGAAAATGAAAAAAATGTATCGGTCGAAGCGGGCTGTCCAGGCCGCGCGGTAATGCCAGCAGGTCGAACGGGGCGACCCGAAATTTTTCTAAGTCCCTGCGGTCAAGAATAAACTTTTTTATTATGCGTTTTAAAATTTTTTCGGCGCTTAATCCATGGATAAAAAGGCAGCCCGAACACGTTTTTAACGTTGAAAAAATTGACCAAAATTTTTTTTTCACAAAAACTGCGAAAAACAGATCGACCGAATCTACTTTTCTCCGTCTCGCGGTAAGTCCAACCGGCCAAACCGGCTGACTCGAAATTTTTCCAAGTCCCAACGGTCAGGAATAAAATTTTTCAAAATTCGGTTTAAAAATTTTCCAACGCTTAAGTCGTGTACGAATAACGATGAAAAAATGTACAAAAATTTTTTTTATCTCGTTATTTTTCAAAGTTCCAGCGGCGTATTGCTTTTCAACTGAGCGAAAAAAAACGGAGAAACGAACGAAAGAGGAGAAAAATTTTT
>NW_027475831.1:10000-17500 GCF_051020985.1 Nomia melanderi | reverse complement strand
TCATATTATAACGTATATAAATGATAAATATACCGCGACACGCGCGACTCCGTATCGTCGCGAAAAATCGTTCGCGAACGCGTCTTATGCGCCTCACCAGTGGTCTCTGCTGCGTCGCGTGTCTATATTCTCTTTTTACACTCTTCTCCTTCTTCTATCACATTTTACTCGATCGCGAAAAAGACTCTCGCTAGACGATCTCGCGCTCCGGTTAACTTTAACGCCCGTCCGAGAAGAATTTTCGGGGACTGGACGACCGAAGCGGATCTCGCGCGGTCTCGCGATCGACAGTGAAGAGAAGTGCAGAAGAGGAAAAGAAGACACGACAAACACACACCATGGGGCGACCGACGCGTTCGTTTCAACGCTTTCGCACAAAGTCGGCGGCGGTTATATATTTATATCATTATATTCCGGCGGACGGGACGCGACGTTCGAAAGCCTCGCCAAAGAGGAGCTCCTGCCTCTTCCTCTCTCTTTTCTACGAGAAAAGATAAACGTATTTTACGGGGATACGGAAACGTTACCACGTGGTGTCACACACGATCGTCCGTCTCTTCTCTATAGCAGAAACCGATAAAAATACACCTCCCGAAAGAGAGTATATGGTGATTCTTTTTATATATATATATATTTCGAAATACAACTGAACGTGGCGGAAGCGCACGGTGGTGGTCCAGCGAGGACACGCGACGACGGGGAATAAGAACTATTCGACCCGTTACGAATACGCATGCTCGTCCCGCACGATTTTAACACACACCGTGTTTTTCTCCAGTCGTCAAAGCGTTCGTGCGTCGAATTCGAAAAATAAAAAAAAAAGAAAAACACCTTTTCTCTCTCTCGGGGTAAAAGAGTCGATGTGTATTGTGTATAAAGGTTCTGCGAGAAGTCTCGTTTTGACGTGTGTGTCCGCCGATAACGACGATCCTCCGAAACGGGGATACAGAAACGTTACACCTCACAACACGATCTCCGTCTCTTCTCTATAGCAGAAACCGATAAAAATACACCTCCCGAAAGAGAGTATATGGTGATTCTTTTTATATATATATATTTCGAAATTCAACTGAACGTGGCGGAAGCGCACGGTGGTGGTCCAGCGAGGACACGCGACGACGGGGAATAAGAACTATTCGACCCGTTACGAATACGCATGCTCGTCCCGCACGATTTTAACACACACCGTGTTTTTCTCCAGTCGTCAAAGCGTTCGTGCGTCGAATTCGAAAAATAAAAAAAAGAAATACACCTTTTCTCTCTCTCTCGGGGTAAAAAGAGTCGATGTGTATTGTGTATAAAGGTTCTGCTGCGAGAAGTCTCGTTTTGCCGTGTGTTTCGGTAACGACGATCCTCCGAAACGTACATCTCATTCGTAAGAGAGGAAGAAAACAATCTCCCTGGGGCCAGTCGGTAATATACCGACATACGACGTGTCGTGCACATCCGTCTCACGCACGGTATACAAAATATGAATAAAACGTGTGTAGTCTCTCTCTCTCTCGACTTCTTAATATTTTCTTTCACCTCTGACGCATCATTTCAGGTGACGTCGGGAGCGCGGGAAAAAAAATTTTTCTAAACACACGAAACCGTTCATCTCACGAACAGCCGAAAAAGTTGTCGCTCAGATCCATATCGCAGTGGAGCGGTATCCGCGGGCGGTCGTAATTGAACGACGCACGACGCCGCGAACACTCACGCGAGTCCATACAAACGATTCCGATCGTTTTGCAACAACTAGAACGTACACTGTCCGTGAAATTCACAGAATTTTCGCGTGTCCGCGACAAACGCCGACGAGACACCCATCGTTCGCTCGTACGTAGCATCCTTCTCTTAACCCGACTCAGAAACGTTCTTTGCGCCCTTCGGTAAAAAAACGTTCGATCCGAAGAGGTGAACGACGGCGGGGATTTGACAGAGCTACGCAAGCAGTGTATGGTACGTAAACGACCCTCAGCCAGGCGTGGTCCAGGAATTGTATCCGTGGACCGCAATGTGCGTTCGAAATGTCGATGTTCATGTGTCCTGCAGTTCACACGTTGACGCGCAATTAGCTGCGTTCTTCATCGACCCACGAGCCAAGTGATCCACCGTTCAGGGTAATCGTATAAATTTTATATTTCACATATATAATTTTATTCTCATTTGTTCGACCTAATATCTCTCTTCTTTCAAAGAGAAGATAAAAGTTGATACCTGAATCTCCGACCAGCGCGCGAAGGAGATTCAGGCGTCGCCTTGGAGACGACACCGAAGCCTTTCGAGACGAAAAACGTTCAAGTAATATGTATATATTTCTCGACGTTCCGGGCGTATAGTGCATTCAAAAACCCGCGAAAGACGCAGAAGACTCGCACGCGTGGAAACGACGGGGATATATTTTGTATCCTACCCGATACTGAATCCATCGCGTGCAGTCGACCCTCGCGTTCTTCCGATCAGACGCATCTATTGTTGCGCGCATGTTTTCGCGTCGCATCGCGCGAAACGTTGCACGAATCGTACCGATCGATCGATTGAAAGCAAATAATGAAAAAAGACTTCACAGCTGGCTCTTTGCCGGTCATTCGTCCCATGTTATCTCTTGCCGCGAAATTGGCGCGCAAGAGTTGGGTGTCAGACGCGCGGCTTTAAAACGAGCTTCACGGCCGGTCCCTTCGTTACCGCTTTCGTTCTTTCTCTCGGAACGACCATGAACGAACACGACGAGCGACGCTACGGCATACACACGTCCACGGATTCGATTAAAAAAACAGACTTCACAGCTGGCTCTTTGCCGGTCATTCGTCCCATATTATCTCTTGCCGCGAAATTGGCGCGCAAGAGTTGGGTGTCAGACGCACGGCTTTAAAACGAGCTTCACGGCGCGGTCCTCTCAATTCCGTGTACGGTACACGCAAGATGCGGGTTCCACTTCCAGACTACCCGGTCCCTTCTCTCTACGAGAATCGATAGTAGAAGAACGGCTCGAAAACGCGTCTCAGAGACTAGGGGAAAAGAAGCGGTATGCGAGCGAAACGAAAACGCATTATGGAAACGTCGCGAAACAATGTTCGACGGTTGCTCGGTTCCAATCGTGCGGCCGTTTCAATTTCTCGTGCGCTTCACCGTCCCTCCGTAACTCTGGCCGATCGCGTATACCGAAGAGCCGACACGCGCAAAAACCACAGGCATTGTATACTGTATATATATATGTTACAGTCACAGCCTTCGCGCGTTTTACTCTCCGACGCGGGGTTTCCACGACGAAAGAGAGACAGTTTCGTGGCGGGTGACTCGGCCGAATCGCTACGACGGGTATTTCTATTATAGAACGAATCATCGCCACCCTTTACCAGTGCCCGACGAAGGAATCACAAGGTCATCTGGAGTTTACAATGCCAGCGACGGTAATTCCAACGAAGACCCGATAAGTCAACTCATCGTTCTATTTCTCCCCGTACAGAAAAGCGAATCGACGCTAACGCACCTCGCGCAAGCACGAACGTTCTCTTCGCGTGGATCATCCCATCGTCGAAAGATGTAAAGACGCATTGGAGATCGTGGTCTCTGGCGGGCTCATTGCACGCCCCACTGCATATCTTTCCTCGAATCGAGAATGATTCGTCCACTAAGGCTGCGAAACTACGCGTCGAGGAAACTAGGGGAAAGAAGCGGGATGCGAGCGAAACGACAATACATTATGGAAACGTCGCGAAACAATGTTCGGCGGTTGCTCGTTTCCTCCTGCGGACGTTTCATTGCTCGGGCGCTTCACGTCCCTCCGTAACCTTCGCGCGATCGCGTGCCCCGGAGAGCCGGCAACCGGTGAACCACAGGCGTATAAACTATAGTCTTCTATAGCAAGCCTTCGGCGGTTACTCTCCGACGCGGGGATTCCACGACGAGAGAGAATTTCGTGGCGGGTGACATCGGTCGAAACGCTACGACGGGTATTTCTATTATAGAACGAATCATCGCCACCCTTTACCAGTGCCCGACGAAGGAATCACAAGGTCATCTGGAGTTTACAATGCCAGCGACGGTAATTCCAACGAAGACCCGATAAGTCAACTCATCGTTCTATTTCTCCCCGTACAGACAAGCGAATCAACGCTATCGCACCTCACGCATGCACGAACGTTCTCTTCGCGTGAATCGTCCCATCGTCGAAAGATATAGCCGCTTGGAGATCGTGGCCCATCAAGTTCTTCCGTAACTCCTGCGCGATCGCGTACCCCGGAGAGCAGGCAACCGGTGAACCACAGGCGTATAAACTATAGTCTTCTATAGCAAGCCTTCGCGTTTACTCTACGACGCGGGGATTCCACGACGAGAGAGATTTTCGTGGCGGGTGACACGGCCGAATCGCTACGACGGGTATTTCTATTATAGAACGAATCATCGCCACCCTTTACCAGTGCCCGACGAAGGAATCACAAGGTCATCTGGAGTTTACAATGCCAGCGACGGTAATTCCAACGAAGACCCGATAAGTCAACTCATCGTTCTATTTCTCCCCGTACAGAAAAGCGAATCGGCGCTATCGCACCTCACGCAAGCAGGAATGATCTCTTCGCGTGGATCGTCCCATCGTCGAAAGATGTAAGACGTACAGAAATCGTGGTCCATCACGATTATTCGTAACTCTCCGAGTCGCGTATCTGAGAGTAGGACAAACGGAGAACCACAGGCATAAATAATACTATATGTTTCTTATATAGTTAGCCTTCGCGTTTTACTCTCCGACATGGGGATTCCACGACGAGAGAGAGTTTCGTGGCGGGTGTCTCGGCCGAATCGCTACGACGGGTATTTCTATTATAGAACGAATCATCGCCACCCTTTACCAGTGCCCGACGAAGGAATCACAAGGTCATCTGGAGTTTACAATGCCAGCGACGGTAATTCCAACGAAGACCCGATAAGTCAACTCATCGTTCTATTTCTCCCCGTACAGAAAAGCGAATCGACGCTATCGCACCTCGCGCGAGCACGTAACTACTCTTCGCGTGGATCGTCCCATCGTCGAAAGATGTAAGACGCACGGAAATCGTGGCCCATCAACGTTTTTTTGTAACTCTGCCGATCGCGTATCACAGAGCCGAGACGCACATACCACAGGCGTATAATACCGTTTTCTTTCGTATGGTAAGCCTTCGCGTTTACTCTTCGGCGCGGGGTTTCCACGTCGAGAGAGACATTCGTGGCGGGTGACATCGGTCGAAACGCTACGACGGGTATTACTATTATAGAACGAATCATCGCCACCCTTTACCAGTGCCCGACGAAGGAATCACAAGGTCATCTGGAGTTTACAATGCCAGCGACGGTAATTCCAACGAAGACCCGATAAGTCAACTCAACGTTCTATTTCTCCCCGTACAGAAAAGCGAATCGACGCTGTTGCACCTCACGCAAGCACGAACGTTCTCTTCGCGTGGATCGTCCCATCGTCGAAAGATGTAAGACGCACGGAAATCGTGGCACATCACGTGTTTTCGGAACTCTGTCGACCGCGTATCTCAGAGACGACGCGCGCGAACCACTGGCATATACTATTATATATCGCGTTTTACCCTCCGACGCGGGGATTCCACGACGAGAGAGAGTTTCGTGAGCGGGTTGACTCGGAAGAAACGCTACGACGGGTATTTCTATTATAGAACGCATCATCGCCACCCTTTACCAGTGCCCGACGAAGGAATCACAAGGTCATCTGGAGTTTACAATGCCAGCGACGGTAATTCCAACGAAGACCCGATAAGTCAACTCAACGTTCTATTTCTCCCCGTACAGAAAAGCGAATCGACGCAATCGCACCATACGCGTGCACGTAAACAACTCTTCGCGTGGATCGTCCCATCGTCGAGAGACGTAAGTTTTCATAGTATGAATTCGCGTTTTACTCTCCGACGCGGGGATTCCACGACGAGAGAGAGTTTCGTGAGCGGGTTGACTCGGAAGAAACGCTACGACGGGTATTTCTATTATAGAACGCATCATCGCCACCCTTTACCAGTGCCCGACGAAGGAATCACAAGGTCATCTGGAGTTTACAATGCCAGCGACGGTAATTCCAACGAAGACCCGATAAGTCAACTCAACGTTCTATTTCTCCCCGTACAGAAAAGCGAATCGACGCAATCGCACCATACGCGTGCACGTAAACAACTCTTCGCGTGGATCGTCCCATCGTCGAGAGACGTAAGTTTTCATAGTATGAATTCGCGTTTTACTCTCCGACGCGGGGATTCCACGACGAGAGAGAGTTTCGTGAGCGGGTTGACTCGGAAGAAACGCTACGACGGGTATTTCTATTATAGAACGCATCATCGCCACCCTTTACCAGTGCCCGACGAAGGAATCACAAGGTCATCTGGAGTTTACAATGCCAGCGACGGTAATTCCAACGAAGACCCGATAAGTCAACTCAACGTTCTATTACTCCCCGTACAGAAAAGCGAATCGACGCAATCGCACCATACGCGTGCACGTAACAACTCTTCGCGTGGATCGTCCCATCGTCGAGAGACGTAAGTTTCATAGTAAGCCTTCGGCGTTTTACTCTCCGACGCGGGGATTCCACGACGAGAGAGAGAGTTTCGTGAGCGGGTTGACTCGGAAGAAACGCTACGACGGGTATTTCTATTATAGAACGCATCATCGCCACCCTTTACCAGTGCCCGACGAAGGAATCACAAGGTCATCTGGAGTTTACAATGCCAGCGACGGTAATTCCAACGAAGACCCGATAAGTCAACTCAACGTTCTATTTCTCCCCGTACAGAAAAGCGAATCGACGCAATCGCACCATACGCGTACACGTAAACAACTCTTCGCGTGGATCGTCCCATCGTCGAGAGACGTAAGTTTTCATAGTATGAATTCGCGTTTTACTCTCCGACGCGGGGATTCCACGACGAGAGAGAGTTTCGTGAGCGGGTTGACTCGGAAGAAACGCTACGACGGGTATTTCTATTATAGAACGCATCATCGCCACCCTTTACCAGTGCCCGACGAAGGAATCACAAGGTCATCTGGAGTTTACAATGCCAGCGACGGTAATTCCAACGAAGACCCGATAAGTCAACTCAACGTTCTATTTCTCCCCGTACAGAAAAGCGAATCGACGCAATCGCACCATACGCGTGCACGTAAACAACTCTTCGCGTGGATCGTCCCATCGTCGAGAGACGTAAGTTTTCATAGTATGAATTCGCGTTTTACTCTCCGACGCGGGGATTCCACGACGAGAGAGAGTTTCGTGAGCGGGTTGACTCGGAAGAAACGCTACGACGGGTATTTCTATTATAGAACGCATCATCGCCACCCTTTACCAGTGCCCGACGAAGGAATCACAAGGTCATCTGGAGTTTACAATGCCAGCGACGGTAATTCCAACGAAGACCCGATAAGTCAACTCAACGTTCTATTACTCCCCGTACAGAAAAGCGAATCGACGCAATCGCACCATACGCGTGCACGTAACAACTCTTCGCGTGGATCGTCCCA
>NW_027475831.1:0-5000 GCF_051020985.1 Nomia melanderi | reverse complement strand
TCGGAAAAAATGGAAAAAACCGATTCGTCGGAGCGAGGTGTCCTGCCCGTGCGGTAATTCCAGCAGGCGAATCGGACTTCCCGAAATTTTTCTAAGTCCCACGGTCGACACCAACTTTTTTAATAAGCGTTTTAAAATTATTTCAATGTTTAATCCATGCGTAAACATGAAGTTTATTAACGTTTTTAACATTAAAAAAAATTACAAAAATTTATTTTTCGGAAAAAAAGGAAAAAACCGATTCGGCGGAGCGAGGTGTCCAGCCCGTGCGGTAATTCCAGCAGGCGAATCGGACTTCCCGAAATTTTTCTAAGTCCCACGGTCGACACCAACTTTTTTAATAAGCGTTTTAAAATTATTTCAATGTTTAATCCATGCGTAAACATGATGTTTATTAACGTTTTCAACGTTAAAAAAAATTACAAAAATTTATTTTTCAAAAAAAATGGAAAAAACCGATTCGTCGGAGCGAGGTGTCCTGCCCGTGCGGTAATTCCAGCAGGCGAATCGGACTTCCCGAAATTTTTCTAAGTCCCACGGTCGACACCAACTTTTTTAATAAGCGTTTTAAAATTATTTCAATGTTTAATCCATGCGTAAACATGAAGTTTATTAACGTTTTTAACATTAAAAAAAATTACAAAAATTTATTTTTCGGAAAAAATGGAAAAAACCGATTCGTCGGAGCGAGGTGTCCTGCCCGTGCGGTAATTCCAGCAGGCGAATCGGACTTCCCGAAATTTTTCTAAGTCCCACGGTCGACACCAACTTTTTTAATAAGCGTTTTAAAATTATTTCAATGTTTAATCCATGCGTAAACATGAAGTTTATTAACGTTTTTAACATTAAAAAAAATTACAAAAATTTATTTTTCGGAAAAAAAGGAAAAAACCGATTCGGCGGAGCGAGGTGTCCAGCCCGTGCGGTAATTCCAGCAGGCGAATCGGACTTCCCGAAATTTTTCTAAGTCCCACGGTCGACACCAACTTTTTTAATAAGCGTTTTAAAATTATTTCAATGTTTAATCCATGCGTAAACATGAAGTTTATTAACGTTTTTAACATTAAAAAAAATTACAAAAATTTATTTTTCGGAAAAAATGGAAAAAACCGATTCGTCGGAGCGAGGTGTCCTGCCCGTGCGGTAATTCCAGCAGGCGAATCGGACTTCCCGAAATTTTTCTAAGTCCCACGGTCGACACCAACTTTTTTAATAAGCGTTTTAAAATTATTTCAATGTTTAATCCATGCGTAAACATGAAGTTTATTAACGTTTTTAACATTAAAAAAAATTACAAAAATTTATTTTTCGGAAAAAAAGGAAAAAACCGATTCGGCGGAGCGAGGTGTCCAGCCCGTGCGGTAATTCCAGCAGGCGAATCGGACTTCCCGAAATTTTTCTAAGTCCCACGGTCGACACCAACTTTTTTAATAAGCGTTTTAAAATTATTTCAATGTTTAATCCATGCGTAAACATGATGTTTATTAACGTTTTCAACGTTAAAAAAAATTACAAAAATTTATTTTTCAAAAAAAATGGAAAAAACCGATTCGTCGGAGCGAGGTGTCCTGCCCGTGCGGTAATTCCAGCAGGCGAATCGGACTTCCCGAAATTTTTCTAAGTCCCACGGTCGACACCAACTTTTTTAATAAGCGTTTTAAAATTATTTCAATGTTTAATCCATGCGTAAACATGAAGTTTATTAACGTTTTTAACATTAAAAAAAATTACAAAAATTTATTTTTCGGAAAAAATGGAAAAAACCGATTCGTCGGAGCGAGGTGTCCTGCCCGTGCGGTAATTCCAGCAGGCGAATCGGACTTCCCGAAATTTTTCTAAGTCCCACGGTCGACACCAACTTTTTTAATAAGCGTTTTAAAATTATTTCAATGTTTAATCCATGCGTAAACATGAAGTTTATTAACGTTTTTAACATTAAAAAAAATTACAAAAATTTATTTTTCGGAAAAAAAGGAAAAAACCGATTCGGCGGAGCGAGGTGTCCAGCCCGTGCGGTAATTCCAGCAGGCGAATCGGACTTCCCGAAATTTTTCTAAGTCCCACGGTCGACACCAACTTTTTTAATAAGCGTTTTAAAATTATTTCAATGTTTAATCCATGCGTAAACATGATGTTTATTAACGTTTTCAACGTTAAAAAAAATTACAAAAATTTATTTTTCAAAAAAAATGGAAAAAACCGATTCGTCGGAGCGAGGTGTCCTGCCCGTGCGGTAATTCCAGCAGGCGAATCGGACTTCCCGAAATTTTTCTAAGTCCCACGGTCGACACCAACTTTTTTAATAAGCGTTTTAAAATTATTTCAATGTTTAATCCATGCGTAAACATGAAGTTTATTAACGTTTTTAACATTAAAAAAAATTACAAAAATTTATTTTTCGGAAAAAATGGAAAAAACCGATTCGTCGGAGCGAGGTGTCCTGCCCGTGCGGTAATTCCAGCAGGCGAATCGGACTTCCCGAAATTTTTCTAAGTCCCACGGTCGACACCAACTTTTTTAATAAGCGTTTTAAAATTATTTCAATGTTTAATCCATGCGTAAACATGAAGTTTATTAACGTTTTTAACATTAAAAAAAATTACAAAAATTTATTTTTCGGAAAAAAAGGAAAAAACCGATTCGGCGGAGCGAGGTGTCCAGCCCGTGCGGTAATTCCAGCAGGCGAATCGGACTTCCCGAAATTTTTCTAAGTCCCACGGTCGACACCAACTTTTTTAATAAGCGTTTTAAAATTATTTCAATGTTTAATCCATGCGTAAACATGATGTTTATTAACGTTTTCAACGTTAAAAAAAATTACAAAAATTTATTTTTCAAAAAAAATGGAAAAAACCGATTCGTCGGAGCGAGGTGTCCTGCCCGTGCGGTAATTCCAGCAGGCGAATCGGACTTCCCGAAATTTTTCTAAGTCCCACGGTCGACACCAACTTTTTTAATAAGTGTTTTAAAATTATTTCAATGTTTAATCCATGCGTAAACATGAAGTTTATTAACGTTTTTAACATTAAAAAAAATTACAAAAATTTATTTTTCGGAAAAAATGGAAAAAAACCGATTCGTCGGAGCGAGGTGTCCTGCCCGTGCGGTAATTCCAGCAGGCGAATCGGACTTCCCGAAATTTTTCTAAGTCCCACGGTCGACACCAACTTTTTTAATAAGCGTTTTAAAATTATTTCAATGTTTAATCCATGCGTAAACATGATGTTTATTAACGTTTTCAACGTTAAAAAAAATTACAAAAATTTATTTTTCAAGAAAAATGGAAAATACCGATTCGGCGGAGCGAGGTGTCCAGCCCGTGCGGTAATTCCAGCAGGCGAATCGGACTTCCCGAAATTTTTCTAAGTCCCACGGTCGACACCAACTTTTTTAATAAGCGTTTTAAAATTATTTCAATGTTTAATCCATGCGTAAACATGATGTTTATTAACGTTTTCAACGTTAAAAAAAATTACAAAAATTTATTTTTCAAGAAAAATGGAAAATACCGATTCGGCGGAGCGAGGTGTCCAGCCCGTGCGGTAATTCCAGCAGGCGAATCGGACTTCCCGAAATTTTTCTAAGTCCCACGGTCGACACCAACTTTTTTAATAAGTGTTTTAAAATTATTTCAATGTTTAATCCATGCGTAAACATGACGTTTATTAACGTTTTTGACATTAAAAAAAATTACAAAAATTTATTTTTCAAAAAAAATGGAAAAAACCGATTCGTCGGAGCGAGGTGTCCAGCCCGTGCGGTAATTCCAGCAGGCGAATCGGACTTCCCGAAATTTTTCTAAGTCCCACGGTCGACACCAACTTTTTTAATAAGCGTTTTAAAATTATTTCAATGTTTAATCCATGCGTAAACATGATGTTTATTAACGTTTTCAACGTTAAAAAAAATTACAAAAATTTATTTTTCAAAAAAAATGGAAAAAACCGATTCGTCGGAGCGAGGTGTCCTGCCCGTGCGGTAATTCCAGCAGGCGAATCGGACTTCCCGAAATTTTTCTAAGTCCCACGGTCGACACCAACTTTTTTAATAAGCGTTTTAAAATTATTTCAATGTTTAATCCATGCGTAAACATGAAGTTTATTAACGTTTTTAACATTAAAAAAAATTACAAAAATTTATTTTTCGGAAAAAATGGAAAAAACCGATTCGTCGGAGCGAGGTGTCCTGCCCGTGCGGTAATTCCAGCAGGCGAATCGGACTTCCCGAAATTTTTCTAAGTCCCACGGTCGACACCAACTTTTTTAATAAGCGTTTTAAAATTATTTCAATGTTTAATCCATGCGTAAACATGAAGTTTATTAACGTTTTTAACATTAAAAAAAATTACAAAAATTTATTTTTCGGAAAAAAAGGAAAAAACCGATTCGGCGGAGCGAGGTGTCCAGCCCGTGCGGTAATTCCAGCAGGCGAATCGGACTTCCCGAAATTTTTCTAAGTCCCACGGTCGACACCAACTTTTTTAATAAGCGTTTTAAAATTATTTCAATGTTTAATCCATGCGTAAACATGAAGTTTATTAACGTTTTTAACATTAAAAAAAATTACAAAAATTTATTTTTCGGAAAAAATGGAAAAAACCGATTCGTCGGAGCGAGGTGTCCTGCCCGTGCGGTAATTCCAGCAGGCGAATCGGACTTCCCGAAATTTTTCTAAGTCCCACGGTCGACACCAACTTTTTTAATAAGCGTTTTAAAATTATTTCAATGTTTAATCCATGCGTAAACATGATGTTTATTAACGTTTTCAACGTTAAAAAAAATTACAAAAATTTATTTTTCAAAAAAAATGGAAAAAACCGATTCGTCGGAGCGAGGTGTCCTGCCTCGTGCGGTAATTCCAGCAGGCGAATCGGACTTCCCGAAATTTTTCTAAGTCCCACGGTCGACACCAACTTTTTTAATAAGTGTTTTAAAATTATTTCAATGTTTAATCCATGCGTAAACATGACGTTTATTAACGTTTTTGACATTAAAAAAAAT
>NW_027475830.1:0-30111 GCF_051020985.1 Nomia melanderi | reverse complement strand
TATATAGTTTTATTAGTTTTATATAGAATTATGTAGTGTTATATAGTTTTATAGAGCTTTATATAGTTTTATTTAGTTTTATATAGTTTTCTTAGTTTTATATAGTTTTATATAGTTATATATAGTTTTCTTAGTTTTATATAGTTTTATATATTTATATATAGTTTTATATAGTTTTGATAGTTTTATATTGTTTTATATAGTTTTATATAGCTTTATATAGTTTTTTATAGTTTTAAACATTTTTATATAGTTTTATAGAGTTTTATATGGTTTTATGTAGTTTTAAACATTTTTATGTAGTTTTATAGAGTTTTATATAGTTTGGTATAGTTTTATATAGTCTTGTTAGTTTTATATATTTTTATATAGTTTTATATAGTTTTATATAGTTTTATATTGCTTTATATGTTTTATATAGTTTGATATAGTTTTATATAGTTTTATATAGTTTTATATAGTTCTATAGAGTTTTACATAGGTTTATATAGTATTGTTATGTTTTCATAGTTTTATATAATTTTATATAGTTTTATAGATCTTTATATAGTTTTATATAGTTTTTATATAGTTTTATAGAGTTTTATAAAGTTTTATATAGTTTTGTTAGTTTTATATATTTTTATATAGTTTTATATAGGTTTATACAGTTTTATATAGTTTTATATAGTTTTATATGTTTTATATAGTTTTATATGTTTTATATAGTTTTATATAGTTTTATATAGTTTTATATAGTTTTATATAGTTTTATATAGTGTTATATAGTTTTATATAGTTTTATTAGTTTTAAATCGTTTTATATAATTTTATATAGATTTATATAGTTTTATTAGTTTTATTAGTTTTATATAGTTTTATTAGTTTTATATAGTTTTATGTAGTTTTATATAGTTTTATAGAGCTTTATATAGTTTTATATAGTTTTATATAGTTTTACATAGTTTTATAGGGCTTTATATAGTTTTATATAGTTTTATATAGTTTTATATAGTTTTATATAGTTTTATATAGTTTTATATAGTTTTATATAGTTTTATATAGTGCTATAGAGTTTTACATAGGCTTATATAGTTTTGTTATGTTTTCATAGTTTTATATAGTTTTATATAGTTTTATAGGGTTTTATATTTTTAAATAGTTTTATGTTGTTTTATAGAGCTTTATATAGTTTTGTATAGTTTTCTAAGTTTTATATAGTTTTATATAGTTTTATAGAGCTTTATATAGTTTTATATAGTTTTATATAGTTTTATAGAGTTTTATAAAGTTTCATATAGTTTGTTAGTTTTATATATTTTTATATAGTTTTATATAGTTTTATATTGTTTTATTAGTTTTAAATCGTTTTATATAATTTTATATAGATTTATATAGTTTTATTAGTTTTATTAGTTTTATATAGTTTTATTAGTTTTATATAGTTTTATTAGTTTTATATAGAATTATGTAGTGTTATATAGTTTTATAGAGCTTTATATAGTTTTATTTAGTTTTATATAGTTTTCTTAGTTTTATATAGTTTTATATAGTTATATATAGTTTTCTTAGTTTTATATAGTTTTATATATTTATATATAGTTTTATATAGTTTTGATAATTTTATATTGTTTTATATAGTTTTATATAGCTTTATATAGTTTTATATAGTTTTCAACATTTTTATATAGTTTTATAGAGTTTTATATAATTTTGTATAGTTTTCTTAGTTTTATATAGTTTTATACAGTTTTATATAGTTTTATGTTGTTTTATATAGTTTTATATAGTTTTATATAGTTTTACATAGTTTTATATAGTTCTATATAGTTTTATAGAGTTTCATATAGTTTTATATAGTTTTATTAGTTTTATATAGTTTTATATAGTTTTGTTAGTTTTATATAGTTTTATATAGTTTTATATAGTTTTATATAGTTTTATAGAGTTTTATATAGTTTTATATAGTTTTATTAGTTTTATATAGTTTTAGAAAGTTTTCTTAGTTTTATATAAGTTTTATGTAGTTTTATATAGTTTTATATAGATTTATGTAGTTTTATATAGTTTAATATAGTTTTGTTAGTTTTATATTGTTTTATATAGTTTTATATAGTTTTATGAAGTTTTATATAGTTTTATATAGTTTTGATAGTTTTATATTGTTTTATATAGTTTTATATAGCTTTATATAGAGTTATATAGTTTTAAACATTTTTATATAGTTTTATAGAGTTTTATATAATTTTGTATATTTTTCTTAGTTTTATATGGTTTTATATAGTTTTATGTTGTTTTATATAGTTTAATATAATTTTATATAGTTTTACATAGTTTTATATAGTTCTATATAGTTTTATAGAGTTTCATATAGTTTTCTATAGTTTTATTAGTTTTTTATAGTTTTATATAGTTTTATAGAGCTTTATATAGTTTTATATAGTTTTATAAAGTTTTATAAAGTTTTATATAGTTTTGTTAGTTTTATATATTTTTATATAGTTTTATATAGTCTTATATAGTGTTCTTAGTTTTATATAGTTTTATATAGTTATATATAGTTTTATATAGTTTTAATAGTTTTATATTGTTTTATATAGTTTTATATAGATTGATATAGTTTTATATAGTTTTATATAGTTTTACATAGTTTTATATAGTTTTATATAGTTATATATAGTTTTATATAGTTTTATTAGTTTTATATAGTTTTATATAGTTTTGTTAGTTTTATATAGTTTTATATAGTTTTATATAGTTTTATATTGTTTTATAGAGTTTTATATAGTTTTATATAGTTTTATATAGTTTTATTAGTTTTATATAGTTATATAAAGTTTTCTTAGTTTTATATAGTTTTATATAGTTTTATATAGTTTTATATAGTTTTATACAGATTTATGTAGTTTTATATAGTTTTATAGAGGTTTATATAGTTTTATATAGTTTTATATAGTTTTATATAGTTTTGTTAGTTTTATATAGTTTTATATAGTTTTATATAGTTTTATATAGTTTTATAGAGTTTTATATAGTTTTATATAGTTTTATTAGTTTTATATAGTTTTATAAAGTTTTCTTAGTTTTATATGGTTTTATGTAGTTTTATATAGTTTTATATAGATTTATGTAGTTTTATATAGTTTAATATAGTTTTGTTAGTTTTATATTGTTTTATATAGTTTTATATAGTTTTATGTAGATTTATATAGTTTTATATAGTTTTATAGAGCTGTATATAGTTTTATATAGTTTTATATAGTTTTATATAGTTTTATAGAGTTTTATATAGTTTTACATAGTTTTATATAGTTTTATATAGTTATATATAGTTGTATATAGTTTTATTAGTTTTATATAGTTTTATATAGTTTTGTTAGTTTTATATAGTTTTATATAGTTTTATATAGTTTTATATTGTTTTATAGAGTTTTATATAGTTTTATATAGTTTTATATAGTTTTATATAGTTTTATTAGTTTTATATAGTTATATAAAGTTTTCTTAGTTTTATATAGTTTTATATAGTTTTATATAGTTTTAAACATTTTTATATAGTTTTATAGAGTTTTATATAGTTTTATATAGTTTTAAACATATTTATATAGTTTTATAGAGTTTTATATAATTTTGTATAGTTTTCTTAGTTTTATATAGTTTTATACAGTTTTATATAGTTTTATGTTGTTTTATATAGTTTTATATAGTTTTATATAGTTTTACATAGTTTTATATAGTTCTATATAGTTTTATAGAGTTTCATATAGTTTTATATAGTTTTATTAGTTTTATATAGTTTTATATAGTTTTGTTAGTTTTATATAGTTTTATATAGTTTTATATAGTTTTATAGAGTTTTGTTAGTTTTTTTTATAGTTATTTATAGTTTTATATAGTGTTATATAGTATTATATAGTTTTATTAATTTTAAATCGTTTTATGTAGTTTTATATAGATTTATATAGTTTTATATAGTTTTATATAGATTTATATAGTTTTGTTAGTTTTATATAGTCTTATATAGTTTTATATAGTTTTGTAGAGTTTTATATAGTTTTATATAGTTTTATTAGTTTTATATAGTTTTATAAAGTTTTCTTAGTTTTATATAGTTTTATTTAGTTTTATTTAGTTTTATATAGTTTTATATAGATTTATGTAGTTTTACATAGTTTTATAGAGCTTTATATAGATTTATATCGTTTTATATTGTTTCATAGAGTTTTATAAAGTTGTATATAGTTTTATATAGTTTTGTTAGTTTTATATATTTTTATATAGTTTTATATAGTTTTCTTAGTTTTATATAGTTTTATATAGTTATATATAGTTTTCTTAGTTTTATATAGTTCTATATATTTATATATAGTTTTCTATAGTTTTGATAGTTTTATATTGTTTTATATAGTTTTATATAGCTTTATATAGTTTTATATAGTTTTAAACATTTTTATATAGTTTTATAGAGTTTTATATATTTTTATATAGTTTTAAACATATTTATATAGTTTTATAGAGTTTTATATAATTTTGTATAGTTTTCTTAGTTTTATATAGTTTTATACAGTTTTATATAGTTTTATGTTGTTTTATATAGTTTTATATAGTTTTGTGTAGTTTTACATAGTTTTATATAGTTCTATATAGTTTTATAGAGTTTCATATAGTTTTATATAGTTTTATTATTTTATATAGTTGTATATAGTTTTGTTAGTTTTATATAGTTTTATGTAGTTTTATATAGTTTTATATAGTTTTATAGAGTTTTATATAGTTTTATATAGTTTTATTAGTTTTATATAGTTTTATAAAGTTTTCTTAGTTTTATATAGTTTTATATAGTTTTATATAGTTTTAAACATTTTTATGTAGTTTTATAGAGTTTTATATAGTTTGGTATAGTTTTATATATTTTTATATAGTTTTATATAGGTTTATATAGGTTTATATAGGTTTATATAGTTTTATATAGTTTTATATAGTTTTATAGAGTTTTATAACGTTTTATATAATTTTGTTAGTTTTATATATTTTTATATAATTTTATATAGTTTTATATCGTTTTCTTAGTTTTATATAGTTTTATATAGTTATATATAGTTTTATATAGTTTTAATAGTTTTATATTGCTTTATATAGTATTGTACAGTTTTATAGAGTTTCATATAGTTTTATATAGTTTTATATAGTTTTCTTAGTTTTATATAGTTTTATATAGTTATATATAGTTTTCTTAGTTTTATATAGTTTTATATATTTATATATAGTTTTATATAGTTTTGATAGTTTTATATTGTTTTATATAGTTTTATATAGCTTTATATAGTTTTTTATAGTTTTAAACATTTTTATATAGTTTTATAGAGTTTTATATGGTTTTATGTAGTTTTAAACATTTTTATGTAGTGTTATAGAGTTTTATATAGTTTGGTATAGTTTTATATAGTCTTGTTAGTTTTATATATTTTTATATAGTTTTATATAGTTTTATATTGCTTTATATGTTTTATATAGTTTGATATAGTTCTATATAGTTTGATATAGTTTTATATAGTTTTATATAGTTTTATATAGTTCTATAGAGTTTTACATAGGTTTATATAGTATTGTTATGTTTTCATAGTTTTATATAATTTTATATAGTTGTATAGATCTTTATATAGTTTTATATAGTTTTTATATAGTTTTATAGAGTTTTATAAAGTTTTATATAGTTTTGTTAGTTTTATATATTTTTATATAGTTTTATATAGGTTTATACAGTTTTATATAGTTTTATATAGTTTTATATGTTTTATATAGTTTTATATGTTTTATATAGTTTTATATAGTTTTATATAGTTTTATATAGTTTTATATAGTTTTATATAGTGTTATATAGTTTGATAGTTTTATTAGTTTTAAATCGTTTTATATAATTTTATATAGATTTATATAGTTTTATTAGTTTTATTAGTTTTATATAGTTTTATTAGTTTTATATAGTTTTATGTAGTTTTATATAGTTTTATAGAGCTTTATATAGTTTTATATAGTTTTATATAGTTTTACATAGTTTTATAGGGCTTTATATAGTTTTATATAGTTTTATATAGTTTTATATAGTTTTATATAGTTTTATATAGTTTTATATAGTTTTATATAGTTCTATAGAGTTTTACATAGGCTTATATAGTTTTGTTATGTTTTCATAGTTTTATATAGTTTTATATAGTTTTATAGGGTTTTATATTTTTAAATAGTTTTATGTTGTTTTATAGAGCTTTATATAGTTTTGTATAGTTTTCTAAGTTTTATATAGTTTTATATAGTTTTATAGAGCTTTATATAGTTTTATATAGTTTTATATAGTTTTATAGAGTTTTATAAAGTTTCATATAGTTTTGTTAGTTTTATATATTTTTATATAGTTTTATATAGTTTTATATTGTTTTATTAGTTTTAAATCGTTTTATATAATTTTATATAGATTTATATAGTTTTATTAGTTTTATTAGTTTTATATAGTTTTATTAGTTTTATATAGTTTTATTAGTTTTATATAGAATTATGTAGTGTTATATAGTTTTATAGAGCTTTATATAGTTTTATTTAGTTTTATATAGTTTTCTTAGTTTTATATAGTTTTATATAGTTATATATAGTTTTCTTAGTTTTATATAGTTTTATATATTTATATATAGTTTTATATAGTTTTGATAGTTTTATATTGTTTTATATAGTTTTATATAGCTTTATATAGTTTTTTATAGTTTTAAACATTTTTATATAGTTTTATAGAGTTTTATATGGTTTTATGTAGTTTTAAACATTTTTATGTAGTTTTATAGAGTTTTATATAGTTTGGTATAGTTTTATATAGTCTTGTTAGTTTTATATATTTTTATATAGTTTTATATAGTTTTATATAGTTTTATATTGCTTTATATGTTTTATATAGTTTGATATAGTTTTATATAGTTTTATATAGTTTTATATAGTTCTATAGAGTTTTACATAGGTTTATATAGTATTGTTATGTTTTCATAGTTTTATATAATTTTATATAGTTTTATAGATCTTTATATAGTTTTATATAGTTTTTATATAGTTTTATAGAGTTTTATAAAGTTTTATATAGTTTTGTTAGTTTTATATATTTTTATATAGTTTTATATAGGTTTATACAGTTTTATATAGTTTTATATAGTTTTATATGTTTTATATAGTTTTATATGTTTTATATAGTTTTATATAGTTTTATATAGTTTTATATAGTTTTATATAGTTTTATATAGTGTTATATAGTTTTATATAGTTTTATTAGTTTTAAATCGTTTTATATAATTTTATATAGATTTATATAGTTTTATTAGTTTTATTAGTTTTATATAGTTTTATTAGTTTTATATAGTTTTATGTAGTTTTATATAGTTTTATAGAGCTTTATATAGTTTTATATAGTTTTATATAGTTTTACATAGTTTTATAGGGCTTTATATAGTTTTATATAGTTTTATATAGTTTTATATAGTTTTATATAGTTTTATATAGTTTTATATAGTTTTATATAGTTTTATATAGTTTTATATAGTTCTATAGAGTTTTACATAGGCTTATATAGTTTTGTTATGTTTTCATAGTTTTATATAGTTTTATATAGTTTTATAGGGTTTTATATTTTTAAATAGTTTTATGTTGTTTTATAGAGCTTTATATAGTTTTGTATAGTTTTCTAAGTTTTATATAGTTTTATATAGTTTTATAGAGCTTTATATAGTTTTATATAGTTTTATATAGTTTTATAGAGTTTTATAAAGTTTCATATAGTTTTGTTAGTTTTATATATTTTTATATAGTTTTATATAGTTTTATATTGTTTTATTAGTTTTAAATCGTTTTATATAATTTTATATAGATTTATATAGTTTTATTAGTTTTATTAGTTTTATATAGTTTTATTAGTTTTATATAGTTTTATTAGTTTTATATAGAATTATGTAGTGTTATATAGTTTTATAGAGCTTTATATAGTTTTATTTAGTTTTATATAGTTTTCTTAGTTTTATATAGTTTTATATAGTTATATATAGTTTTCTTAGTTTTATATAGTTTTATATATTTATATATAGTTTTATATAGTTTTGATAATTTTATATTGTTTTATATAGTTTTATATAGCTTTATATAGTTTTATATAGTTTTCAACATTTTTATATAGTTTTATAGAGTTTTATATAATTTTGTATAGTTTTCTTAGTTTTATATAGTTTTATACAGTTTTATATAGTTTTATGTTGTTTTATATAGTTTTATATAGTTTTATATAGTTTTACATAGTTTTATATAGTTCTATATAGTTTTATAGAGTTTCATATAGTTTTATATAGTTTTATTAGTTTTATATAGTTTTATATAGTTTTGTTAGTTTTATATAGTTTTATATAGTTTTATATAGTTTTATATAGTTTTATAGAGTTTTATATAGTTTTATATAGTTTTATTAGTTTTATATAGTTTTAGAAAGTTTTCTTAGTTTTATATAGTTTTATGTAGTTTTATATAGTTTTATATAGATTTATGTAGTTTTATATAGTTTAATATAGTTTTGTTAGTTTTATATTGTTTTATATAGTTTTATATAGTTTTATGAAGTTTTATATAGTTTTATATAGTTTTGATAGTTTTATATTGTTTTATATAGTTTTATATAGCTTTATATAGAGTTATATAGTTTTAAACATTTTTATATAGTTTTATAGAGTTTTATATAATTTTGTATATTTTTCTTAGTTTTATATGGTTTTATATAGTTTTATGTTGTTTTATATAGTTTAATATAATTTTATATAGTTTTACATAGTTTTATATAGTTCTATATAGTTTTATAGAGTTTCATATAGTTTTCTATAGTTTTATTAGTTTTTTATAGTTTTATATAGTTTTATAGAGCTTTATATAGTTTTATATAGTTTTATAAAGTTTTATAAAGTTTTATATAGTTTTGTTAGTTTTATATATTTTTATATAGTTTTATATAGTCTTATATAGTGTTCTTAGTTTTATATAGTTTTATATAGTTATATATAGTTTTATATAGTTTTAATAGTTTTATATTGTTTTATATAGTTTTATATAGATTGATATAGTTTTATATAGTTTTATATAGTTTTACATAGTTTTATATAGTTTTATATAGTTATATATAGTTTTATATAGTTTTATTAGTTTTATATAGTTTTATATAGTTTTGTTAGTTTTATATAGTTTTATATAGTTTTATATAGTTTTATATTGTTTTATAGAGTTTTATATAGTTTTATATAGTTTTATATAGTTTTATTAGTTTTATATAGTTATATAAAGTTTTCTTAGTTTTATATAGTTTTATATAATTTTATATAGTTTTATATAGTTTTATACAGATTTATGTAGTTTTATATAGTTTTATAGAGGTTTATATAGTTTTATATAGTTTTATATAGTTTTATATAGTTTTGTTAGTTTTATATAGTTTTATATAGTTTTATATAGTTTTATATAGTTTTATAGAGTTTTATATAGTTTTATATAGTTTTATTAGTTTTATATAGTTTTATAAAGTTTTCTTAGTTTTATATGGTTTTATGTAGTTTTATATAGTTTTATATAGATTTATGTAGTTTTATATAGTTTAATATAGTTTTGTTAGTTTTATATTGTTTTATATAGTTTTATATAGTTTTATGTAGATTTATATAGTTTTATATAGTTTTATAGAGCTGTATATAGTTTTATATAGTTTTATATAGTTTTATATAGTTTTATAGAGTTTTATATAGTTTTACATAGTTTTATATAGTTTTATATAGTTATATATAGTTGTATATAGTTTTATTAGTTTTATATAGTTTTATATAGTTTTGTTAGTTTTATATAGTTTTATATAGTTTTATATAGTTTTATATTGTTTTATAGAGTTTTATATAGTTTTATATAGTTTTATATAGTTTTATATAGTTTTATTAGTTTTATATAGTTATATAAAGTTTTCTTAGTTTTATATAGTTTTATATAGTTTTATATAGTTTTAAACATTTTTATATAGTTTTATAGAGTTTTATATAGTTTTATATAGTTTTAAACATATTTATATAGTTTTATAGAGTTTTATATAATTTTGTATAGTTTTCTTAGTTTTATATAGTTTTATACAGTTTTATATAGTTTTATGTTGTTTTATATAGTTTTATATAGTTTTATATAGTTTTACATAGTTTTATATAGTTCTATATAGTTTTATAGAGTTTCATATAGTTTTATATAGTTTTATTAGTTTTATATAGTTTTATATAGTTTTGTTAGTTTTATATAGTTTTATATAGTTTTATATAGTTTTATGGAGTTTTGTTAGTTTTTTTTATAGTTATTTATAGTTTTATATAGTGTTATATAGTATTATATAGTTTTATTAATTTTAAATCGTTTTATGTAGTTTTATATAGATTTATATAGTTTTATATAGTTTTATATAGATTTATATAGTTTTGTTAGTTTTATATAGTCTTATATAGTTTTATATAGTTTTGTAGAGTTTTATATAGTTTTATATAGTTTTATTAGTTTTATATAGTTTTATAAAGTTTTCTTAGTTTTATATAGTTTTATTTAGTTTTATTTAGTTTTATATAGTTTTATATAGATTTATGTAGTTTTACATAGTTTTATAGAGCTTTATATAGATTTATATCGTTTTATATTGTTTCATAGAGTTTTATAAAGTTGTATATAGTTTTATATAGTTTTGTTAGTTTTATATATTTTTATATAGTTTTATATAGTTTTCTTAGTTTTATATAGTTTTATATAGTTATATATAGTTTTCTTAGTTTTATATAGTTCTATATATTTATATATAGTTTTCTATAGTTTTGATAGTTTTATATTGTTTTATATAGTTTTATATAGCTTTATATAGTTTTATATAGTTTTAAACATTTTTATATAGTTTTATAGAGTTTTATATATTTTTATATAGTTTTAAACATATTTATATAGTTTTATAGAGTTTTATATAATTTTGTATAGTTTTCTTAGTTTTATATAGTTTTATACAGTTTTATATAGTTTTATGTTGTTTTATATAGTTTTATATAGTTTTGTGTAGTTTTACATAGTTTTATATAGTTCTATATAGTTTTATAGAGTTTCATATAGTTTTATATAGTTTTATTAGTTTTATATAGTTTTATATAGTTTTATATAGTTTTAAACATTTTTATGTAGTTTTATAGAGTTTTATATAGTTTGGTATAGTTTTATATATTTTTATATAGTTTTATATAGGTTTATATAGGTTTATATAGGTTTATATAGTTTTATATAGTTTTATATAGTTTTATAGAGTTTTATAACGTTTTATATAATTTTGTTAGTTTTATATATTTTTATATAATTTTATATAGTTTTATATCGTTTTCTTAGTTTTATATAGTTTTATATAGTTATATATAGTTTTATATAGTTTTAATAGTTTTATATTGCTTTATATAGTATTGTACAGTTTTATAGAGTTTCATATAGTTTTATATAGTTTTATATAGTTTTCTTAGTTTTATATAGTTTTATATAGTTATATATAGTTTTCTTAGTTTTATATAGTTTTATATATTTATATATAGTTTTATATAGTTTTGATAGTTTTATATTGTTTTATATAGTTTTATATAGCTTTATATAGTTTTTTATAGTTTTAAACATTTTTATATAGTTTTATAGAGTTTTATATGGTTTTATGTAGTTTTAAACATTTTTATGTAGTGTTATAGAGTTTTATATAGTTTGGTATAGTTTTATATAGTCTTGTTAGTTTTATATATTTTTATATAGTTTTATATAGTTTTATATTGCTTTATATGTTTTATATAGTTTGATATAGTTTTATATAGTTTTATATAGTTTTATATAGTTCTATAGAGTTTTACATAGGTTTATATAGTATTGTTATGTTTTCATAGTTTTATATAATTTTATATAGTTTTATAGATCTTTATATAGTTTTATATAGTTTTTATATAGTTTTATAGAGTTTTATAAAGTTTTATATAGTTTTGTTAGTTTTATATATTTTTATATAGTTTTATATAGGTTTATACAGTTTTATATAGTTTTAATCGATAGTTTTTATAAGTTTTATATAGTTTTATATAGTTTTATATGAGTTTATTATAGTTTTATATAGTTTTTATATATAGTTTTATATAGTGTTTATATAGTTTTATATAGTTATATTAGTTTTAAATCGTTTTATATAATTTTATATAGATTTATATAGTTTTATTAGTTTTATTAGTTTTATATAGTTTTATTAGTTTTATATAGTTTTATGTAGTTTTATATAGTTTTATAGAGCTTTATATAGTTTTATATAGTTTTATATAGTTTTACATAGTTTTATAGGGCTTTATATAGTTTTATATAGTTTTATATAGTTTTATATAGTTTTATATAGTTTTATATAGTTTTATATAGTTTTATATAGTTTTATATAGTTCTATAGAGTTTTACATAGGCTTATATAGTTTTGTTATGTTTTCATAGTTTTATATAGTTTTATATAGTTTTATAGGGTTTTATATTTTTAAATAGTTTTATGTTGTTTTATAGAGCTTTATATAGTTTTGTATAGTTTTCTAAGTTTTATATAGTTTTATATAGTTTTATAGAGCTTTATATAATTTTATATAGTTTTATATAGTTTTATAGAGTTTTATAAAGTTTCATATAGTTTTGTTAGTTTTATATATTTTTATATAGTTTTATATAGTTTTATATTGTTTTATTAGTTTTAAATCGTTTTATATAATTTTATATAGATTTATATAGTTTTATTAGTTTTATTAGTTTTATATAGTTTTATTAGTTTTATATAGTTTTATTAGTTTTATATAGAATTATGTAGTGTTATATAGTTTTATAGAGCTTTATATAGTTTTATTTAGTTTTATATAGTTTTCTTAGTTTTATATAGTTTTATATAGTTTTACATAGTTTTATATAGTTCTATATAGTTTTATAGAGTTTCACATAGTTTTATATAGTTTTATTAGTTTTATATAGTTTTATATAGTTTTGTTAGTTTTATATAGTTTTATATAGTTTTATATAGTTTTATATAGTTTTATAGAGTTTTATATAGTTTTATATAGTTTTATTAGTTTTATATAGTTTTATAAAGTTTTCTTAGTTTTATATAGTTTTATGTAGTTTTATATAGTTTTATATAGATTTATGTAGTTTTATATAGTTTAATATAGTTTTGTTAGTTTTATATTGTTTTATATAGTTTTATATAGTTTTATGTAGTTTTATATAGTTTTATATAGTTTTGATAGTTTTATATTGTTTTATATAGTTTTATATAGCTTTATATAGAGTTATATAGTTTTAAACATTTTTATATAGTTTTATAGAGTTTTATATAATTTTGTATATTTTTCTTAGTTTTATATGGTTTTATATAGTTTTATGTTGTTTTATATAGTTTAATATAATTTTATATAGTTTTACATAGTTTTATATAGTTCTATATAGTTTTATAGAGTTTCATATAGTTTTCTATAGTATTATTAGTTTTTATATAGTTTTATATAGTTTTATAGAGCTTTATATAGTTTTATATAGTTTTATATAGTTTTATAGAGTTTTATAAAGTTTTATAAAGTTTTATATAGTTTTGTTAGTTTTATATATTTTTATATAGTTTTTATAGTCTTATATAGTGTTCTTAGTTTTATATAGTTTTATATAGTTATATATAGTTTTATATAGTTTTAATAGTTTTATATTGTTTTATATAGTTTTATATAGGTTGATATAGTTTTATATAGTTTTATATAGTTTTACATAGTTTTATATAGTTTTATATAGTTATATATAGTTTTTATATAGTTTTAATAGTTTTATATAGTTTTATATAGTTTTGTTAGTTTTATATAGTTTTATATAGTTTTATATAGTTTTATATTGTTTTATAGAGTTTTATATAGTTTTATATAGTTTTATATAGTTTTATTAGTTTTATATAGTTATATAAAGTTTTCTTAGTTTTATATAGTTTTATATAGTTTTATATAGTTTTATATAGTTTTATACAGATTTATGTAGTTTTATATAGTTTTATAGAGGTTTATATAGTTTTATATAGTTTTATATAGTTTTATATTGTTTTGTTAGTTTTATATAGTTTTTATATAGTTTTATATAGTTTTATATAGTTTTATAGAGTTTTATATAGTTTTATATAGTTTTATTAGTTTTATATAGTTTTATAAAGTTTTCTTAGTTTTATATAGTTTTATGTAGTTTTATATAGTTTTATAGAGCTTTTATAGTTTTATTTAGTTTTATATAGTTTTCTTAGTTTTATATAGTTTTATATAGTTATATATAGTTTTCTTAGTTTTATATAGTTTTATATATTTATATATAGTTTTATATAGTTTTGATAGTTTTATATTGTTTTATATAGTTTTATATAGCTTTATATAGTTTTATATAGTTTTAAACATTTTTATATAGTTTTATAGAGTTTTATATAGTTTTATATAGTTTTAAACATATTTATATAGTTTTATAGAGTTTTATATAATTTTGTATAGTTTTCTTAGTTTTATATAGTTTTATACAGTTTTATATAGTTTTATGTTGTTTTATATAGTTTTATATAGTTTTGTATAGTTTTACATAGTTTTATATAGTTCTATATAGTTTTATAGAGTTTCATATAGTTTTATATAGTTTTATTAGTTTTATATAGTTTTATATAGTTTTGTTAGTTTTATATCGTTTTCTTAGTTTTATATAGTTTTATATAGTTATATATAGTTTTATATAGTTTTAATAGTTTTATATTGTTTTATATAGTTTTGTATAGTTTTATAGAGTTTCATACAGTTTTATATAGTTTTATATAGTTTTATATAGTTATATATAGTTTTCTTAGTTTTATATAGTTTTATATATTTATATATAGTTTTATGTAGTTTTGATAGTTTTATATTGTTTTATATAGTTTTATATAGCTTTATATAGTTTTTTATAGTTTTAAACATTTTTATATAGTTTTATAGAGTTTTATATGGTTTTATGTAGTTTTTAAACATTTTTATGTAGTTTTATAGGGTTTTATATAGTTTGTATAGTTTTATATAGTTTTGTTAGTTTTATATATTTTTATATAGTTTTATATGGTTTTATATAGTTTTATATAGTTTTATATGTTTTACATAGTTTGATATAGTTTTATATAGTTTTATATAGTTTTATATAGTTCTATAGAGTTTTACATAGGTTTATATAGTATTGTTATGTTTTCATAGTTTTATATAGTTTTATATAGTTTTATAGATCTTTATATAGTTTTATATAGTTTTATATAGCTTTATAGAGTTTTATAAAGTTTTATATAGTTTTGTTAGTTTTATATATTTTTATATAGTTTTATATAGGTTTATACAGTTTTATATAGTTTTATATAGTTTTATATGTTTTATATAGTTTTATATGTTTTATATAGTTTATATAGTTTTATATAATTTTATATAGTTTTATATAGTTTTATATCGTGTTATATAGTTTTATATAGTTTTATTAGTTTTAAATCGTTTTATATAATTTTATATAGATTTATATAGTTTTATTAGTTTTATTAGTTTTATTAGTTTTATATAGTTTTATTAGTTTTATATAGTTTTATGTAGTTTTATATAGTTTTATATTGTTTTATATAGTTTTACATAGTTTTATAGGACTTTATATAGTTTTATATAGTTTTATATAGTTTTATATAGTTTTATAGAGTTTTATAAAGTTTTATATAGTTTTGTTAGTTTTATATATTTTTATATAGTTTTATATAGTTTTATATAGTTTTATATAGTTTTATATAGTTCAATAGAGTTTTACATAGGTTTATACAGTTTTGTTATGTTTTCATAGTTTTATATAGTTTTATACAGTTTTATGGAGTTTTATATACTTTTAAATAGTTTTATGTTGTTTTATAGAGCTTTATATAGTTTCGTATAGTTTTCTAAGTTTTATATAGTTTTATATAGTTTTATAGAGTTTTATAAAGTTTTATATACTTTTATATAGTTTTTTATAGTTTTAAACATTTTTATATAGTTTTATAGAGTTTTATATGGTTTTATGTAGTTTGAACATTTTTATGTAGTTTTATAGAGTTTTATATAGTTTGGTATAGTTTTATATAGTTTTCTTAGTTTTATATATCTTTATATAGTTTTATATATGTTTATATATTTTTATATAGTTTTATATAGTTTTATATAGTTTTATATAGTTTTATATAGTTTTATATAGTTTTATATAGTTTTACATAGTTTTAAATAGTTTTGTTAGCTTTATATAGTTTTATATAGTTTTCTTAGTTTTATATAGTTTTGTATAGTTTTATGTAGTTTTTCTAATTTTATAGAGTTTTATACAGTTTTGTATAGTTTTCTTAGTTTGATATAGTTTTATATAGTTTTATGTACTTTTATAGAGTTTTATATAGTTTTATATAGTTTTATATAGTTTTATATAGTTCTATAGAGTTTTACATAGGCTTATATAGTTTTGTTATGTTTTCATAGTTTTATATAGTTTTATATAGTTTTATAGGGTTTTATATTTTTAAATAGTTTTATGTTGTTTTATAGAGCTTTATATAGTTTCGTATAGTTTTCTAAGTTTTATATAGTTATTATATAGTTTTATAGAGTTTTATAAAGTTTTATATACTTTTATATAGTTTTTTATAGTTTTAAACATTTTTATATAGTTTTATAGAGTTTTATATGGTTTTATGTAGTTTGAACATTTTTATGTAGTTTTATAGAGTTTTATATAGTTTGGTATAGTTTTATATAGTTTTCTTAGTTTTATATATCTTTATATAGTTTTATATATGTTTATATATTTTTATATAGTTTTATATAGTTTTATATAGTTTTATATAGTTTTATATAGTTCTATAGAGTTTTACATAGATTTATATAGTTTTGTTATGTTTTCATAGTTTTATATAGTTTTATATAGTTTTATAGGTCTATATATAGTTTTATATAGTTTTATAGAGTTTTATAAAGTTTTATATTGTTTTGTTAGTTTTATATATTTTTATATAGTTTTATATAGGTTTATACAGTTTTATATAGTTTTATACAGTTTTATATAGTTTTATATTGTTTTATATGTTTTATATAGTTTTATATAGTTTTATATAGTTTTATATAGTTTTATATAGTTTTATATAGTTTTATATAGTTTTATAGAGCTTTATATAGTTTTATATAGTTTTATATAGTTTTATAGGGTTTTATAAAGTTTCATATAGTTTTGTTAGTTTTATATAGTTTTATAAAGTTTTCTTAGTTTTATATAGTTTTATATAGTTTTATATAGTATTATATAGATTTATGTAGTTTTATATAGTTTAATATAGTTTTGTTAGTTTTATATTGTTTTATAGAGTTTTATATAGTTTTATATAGTTTTATATAGTTTTATTAGTTTTATATAGTTTTATAAAGTTTTCTTAGTTTAATATAGTTTTATATAGTTTTATATAGTTTTATATAGTTTTATACAGATTTATGTAGTTTTATATAGTTTTATAGAGGTTTATATAGTTTTATATAGTTTTATATAGTTTTATATAGTTTTGTTAGTTTTATATAGTCTTATATAGTTTTATATAGTTTTATAGAGTTTTATATAGTTTTATATCGTTTTATTAGTTTTATATAGTTTTATAAAGTTTTCTTAGTTTTATATAGTTTTATTTAGTTTTATTTAGTTTTATATAGTTTTATATAGATTTATGTAGTTTTACATAGTTTTATAGAGCTTTATATAGATTTATATCGTTTTATATTGTTTCATAGAGTTTTATAAAGTTGTATATAGTTTTATATAGTTTTGTTAGTTTTATATATTTTTATATAGTTTTATATAGTTTTCTTAGTTTTATATAGTTTTATATAGTTATATATAGTTTTCTTAGTTTTATATAGTTCTATATATTTATATATAGTTTTATATAGTTTTGATAGTTTTATATTGTTTTATATAGTTTTATATAGCTTTATATAGTTCTATATAGTTTTAAACATTTTTATATAGTTTTATAGAGTTTTATATATTTTTATATAGTTTTAAACATATTTATATAGTTTTATAGAGTTTTATATAATTTTGTATAGTTTTCTTAGTTTTATATAGTTTTATACAGTTTTTATATAGTTTTATACAGTGTTATATAGTTTTATATAGTTTTATTAGTTTTAAATCGTTTTATATAATTTTATATAGAATTATATAGTTTTATTAGTTTTATTAGTTTTATATAGTTTTATTAGTTTTATATAGTTTTATGTAGTTCTATATAGTTTTATAGAGCTTTATATAGTTTTATATAGTTTTATATAGTTTTATAGAGTTTTATAAAGTTTTATATAGTTTTGTTAGTTTTATATATTTTTATATAGTTTTCTTAGTTTTATATAGTTTTATATAGTTATATATAGTTTTATATAGTTTTATATAGTTTTAATAGTTTTATATTGTTTTATATAGTTTTGTATAGCTTTCTTAGTTTTATATAGTTTTATATAGTTTTATAGAGCTTTATATAGTTTTATATAGTTTTATATAGTTTTATATAGTTTTATATGTTTTATATAGTTTTCTATAGTTTTATATAGCTTTAATAGTTTTAATAGTTTTATATTTTTTTATATAGTTTTATATAGTTTTATATAGTTTTAATAGTTTTATATTGTTTTGTTAGTTTTTTATAGTTTTTTATAGTTTTATATAGTGTTATATAGTATTATATAGTTTTATTAGTTTTAAATCGTTTTATATAGTTTTATATAGATTTATATACTTTTATATAGTTTTATATAGTTTTATATAGTTTTATAGACTTTTATAAAGTTTTATATAGTTTTGTTAGTTTTATATATTTTTATATATTTTTATATAGTTTTATACAGATTTATATAGTTTTATATAGTTTTATATAGTTTTATATAGTTTTATATAGGTTTATATAGTTTTTTATAGTTATATATAGTTTTATATAGTTTTGATAGTTTTATATTGTTTTATATAGTTTTATATAGTTATATATAGTTTTATATAGTTTTAATAGTGTTATATTGTTTTATATAGTTTTGATAGTTTTATATTGTTTTATATAGTTTTATATAGTTTTATATAGTTTTGTTAGTTTTTTATAGTTTTTTATAGTTTTATATAGTGTTATATAGTATTATATAGTTTTATTAGTTTTAAATCGTTTTATATAGTTTTATATAGATTTATATACTTCTATATAGTTTTATATAGTTTTATATAGTTTTATAGACTTTTATAAAGTTTTATATAGTTTTGTTACTTTTATATATTTTTATGTAGTTTTATATAGGTTTATATAGTTTTATATAGTTTTATATAGTTTTATATAGTTTTATATAGTTTTATATGTTTTATATAGTTTTATATAGTTTTATATAAGTTTATATAGTTTTATATAGTGTTATATAGTTTTATATAGTTTTATTAGTTTTAAATCGTTTTATATAATTTTATATAGATTTATATAGTTTTATTAGTTTTATTAGTTTTATATAGTTTTATTAGTTTTATATAGTTTTATGCAGTTTTATATAGTTTTATATAGTTTTATATAGTTTTTATATAGTTTTATATAGTTTTATATAGTTTTGTTAGTTTTTTATAGTTTTTTATAGTTTTTTATAGTTTTATATAGTGTTATATAGTATTATATAGTTTTATTAGTTTTAAATCGTTTTATATAGTTTTATATAGATTTATATAGTTTTATATAGTTTTATATAGTTTTATATAGTTTTATATAGATTTATATAGTTTTATATAGTTTTATATAGTTTTATATAGTTTTATATAGTGTTATATAGTTTTATGTAGTTTTATTAGTTTTAAATCGTTTGATATAGTTTTATTAGTTTTAAATAGTTTTATAGAGTCTTATATAGTTTTATATAGTTTTATATGTTTTATATAGTTTTATATAGTTTTATATTGTTTTATATAGTTTTATATAGTTTTAAACATTTTTATATAGTTTTATAGAGTTTTATATAGTTTTATATAGTTTTATATAGTTTTATATAGTTTTATATATTTTTATATAGTTTTATATAGTTTTATATAGTTTTATATAGTTTTATAGAACTTTATATAGTTTTATATAGTTTTATAGAGTTTTATAAACCTTTATATAGTTTTGTTAGTATTATATATTTTTTTATAGTTTTATATAGTTTTATATAGTTTTATATAGTTTTATATGTTTTATATAGTTTTATATAGTTTTATATAGTTCTATAGAGTTTTACATAGGTTTATATAGTTTTGTTATGTTTTCATAGTTTTATATGGTTTTATATAATTTTATAGATCTTTATATAGTTTTATATAGTTTTATATAGTTTTATAGACTTTTATAAAGTTTTATATAGTTTTATATAGTTTTATATAGGTTTATATAGTTTTATATAGTTTTATATAGTTTTATATTGTTTTATATAGTTTTATATGTTTTATATAGTTTTATATAGTTTTATATAGGTTTATATAGTTTTTTATAGTTTTATATAGTTTTATATAGTTTTATATAGTTTCATATAGTTTTATATAGCTCTATATAGTTTTATAGACTTTCATATAGTTTTACATAGTTTTGATAGTTTTATATTGTTTTATATAGTTTTATATAGTTTTATATAGATTTGTTATTTTTAAATCGTTTTATATAATTTTATATAGATTTATATAGTTTTGTATAGTTTTCTAAGTTTTATATAGTTTTACATAATTTTATAGAGCTTTATATAGTTTTATATAGTTTTATATAGTTTTATAAAGTTTTATATAGTTTTGTTAGTTTTATATATTTTTATATAGTTTTATATAGTTTTATATAGCTTTATAGAGTTTTATATAGTTCTATAGAGTTTTACATAGGTTAATATAGTTTTGCTATGTTTTGATAGTTTTATATATTTTTATATAGTTTTATATAGGTTTATATAGTTTTATATAGTTTTATATAGTTTTATATAGTTTTATATAGTTTTATATGTTTTATATAGTTGTATATAGTTTTATATAGCTTTATATAGTTTTATATAGTGTCATATAGTTTTATATAGTTTTATTAGTTTTAAATCGTTTTATATAATTTTATATAGATTTACACAGTTTTATTAGTTTTATTAGTTTTATATAGTTTTATTAGTTTTATATAGATTTATGTAGTTTTATGTAGTTTTATATAGTTTTATAGAGCTTTATATAGTTTTATATAGTTTGATATAGTTTTATAGAGTTTTATAAAGTTTGATATAGTTTTGTTAGTTTTATATATTTTTATATAGTTTTATATAGTTTTATATAGTTTTATATAGTTTTCTTAGTTTTATATAGTTATATATAGTTTTATATGGTTTTATATAGTTTTATATAGTTTTAAACATTTTTATATAGTATTATATAGTTTTCTTACTCTTATATAGTTTTATATGGTTACATATAGTTTTATATAGTTTTAATAGTTTTATATTGTTTTATATAGTTTTGATAGTTTTATATTGTTTTATATAGTTTTATATAGTTTTATATAGTATTGTTAGTTTTATTTATTTTTATATAGTTTTATATACTTTTATATAGTTTACTTAGTTTTATATAGTTTTATATATTTATATATAGTTTCATATAGTTTTGATAGTTTTATATTGTTTTATATAGCTTTATATAGTTTTATATAGTTTTATATAGTTTTAAACATTTTTATATAGTTTTATAGAGTTTTATATAGGTTTGTATAGTTTTATATGGTTATTTTATTTATTTTGTTTTATTTATTTTATTTTATTTCTGTTATTTATTTTTATATAGTTTTATATACTTTTATATAGTTTTCTTAGTTTTATATAGTTTTATATATTTATATATAGTTTTATATAGTTATGATAGTTTTATATTGTTTTATATAGCTTTATATAGTTTTATATAGTTTTATATAGTTTTAAACATTTTTATATAGTTTTATATAGTTTTCTTTGTTTTATATTGTTTTATATGGTTACATATAGTTTTATATAGTTTTAATAGTTTTATATTGTTTTATATAGTTTTGATAGTTTTATATTGATTTATATAGTTTTATATAGTTTTATATAGTTTTTATATAGTTTTATATTGTTTTATATAGTTTTATATAGTTATATATAGTTTTATATAGTTTTAATAGTTTTATATTGTTTTATATAGTTTTGATAGTTTTATATTGTTTTATATAGTTTTATATAGTTTTATATAGTTTTGTTAGTTTTTTATAGTTTTTTATAGTTTTATATAGTGTTATATAGTATTATATAGTTTTATTAGTTTTAAATCGTTTTATATAGTTTTAT
The DNA here is from genome assembly GCF_051020985.1 of Nomia melanderi. Classification (NCBI taxonomy): domain Eukaryota; kingdom Metazoa; phylum Arthropoda; class Insecta; order Hymenoptera; family Halictidae; genus Nomia; species Nomia melanderi. Next base: position 7,636 of record NW_027475830.1, on the reverse strand, counting down.
ATAGATTTATATAGTTTTATATAGTTTTATATAGTTTTATATAGTTTTATATAGATTTATATAGTTTTATATAGTTTTATATAGTTTTATATAGTTTTATATAGTGTTATATAGTATTATATAGTTTTATTAGTTTTAAATCGTTTTATATAGTTTTATATAGATTTATATACTTTTATATAGTTTTATATAGTTTTATAGACTTTTATAAAGTTTTATATAGTTTTGTTAGTTTTATATATTTTTATATATTTTTATATAGTTTTATACAGGTTTATATAGTTTTATATAGTTTTATGCAGTTTTATATAGTTTTATAGAGCTTTATATAGTTTTATATAGTTTTATATAGTTTTATATAGTTTTGTTAGTTTTTTATAGTTATTTATAGTTTTATATAGTGTTATATAGTATTATATAGTTTTATTAGTTTTAAATCGTTTTATATAGTTTTATATAGATTTATATAGTTTTATATAGTTTTATATAGTTTTATATAGTTTTATATAGATTTATATAGTTTTATATAGTTTTATATAGTTTTATATAGTTTTATATAGTGTTATATAGTTTTATGTAGTTTTATTAGTTTTAAATCGTTTGATATAGTTTTATTAGTTTTAAATAGTTTTATAGAGTCTTATATAGTTTTATATAGTTTTATATGTTTTATATAGTTTTATATAGTTTTATATAGTTTTATATAGTTTTATATAGTTTTAAACATGTTTATATAGTTTTATAGAGTTTTATATAGTTTTATATAGTTTTATATAGTTTTATATAGTTTTATATAGTTTTATATAGTTTTATATAGTTTTATATAGTTTTATATAGTTTTATATAGTTTTATATAGAGTTTTATATAGTTTTATAGAGCTTTATAAAGTTTTATATAGTTTTATATAGTTTTATAGAGTTTTATAATGCTTTATATAGTTTTGTTAGTTTTATATATTTTTTTATAGTTTTATATAGTTTTATATAGTTTTATATAGTTTTATATGTTTTATATAGTTTTATATAGTTTTACATAGTTTTATATAGTTTTATAAAGTTCTATAGAGTTTTACATAGGTTTATATAGTTTTGTTATGTTTTCATAGTTTTATATGGTTTTATATAATTTTATAGATCTTTATATAGTTTTTATAGTTTTATATAGTTTCATAGACTTTTATAAAGTTTTATATAGTTTTATTAGTTTAAATCTTTTTATATAATTTTATATAGATTTATATAGTTTTATTAGTTTTATTAGTTTTATTAGTTTTATATAGTTCTATTAGTTTTATATAGTTTTATGTAGTTTTATATAGTTTTATAGAGCTTTATATAGTTTTATATAGTTTTATATAGCTTTATATAGTTTTATATAGTTTTAAATAGTTTTATATAGTTTTATATAGTTTTATATGTTTTATATAGTTTTATATAGTTTTATATAGTTTTATATAGTTTTATATAGTTTTATATAGTTTTATATAGTTTTATATAGTTTTATATAGTGTTATATAGTTTTATATAGTTTTAATAGTTTTAAATCTTTTTATATAATTTTATATAGATTTATATAGTTTTATTAGTTTTATTAGTTTTATTAGTTTTATTAGTTTTATATAGTTTTATTAGTTTTATATAGTTTTTATGTAGTTTTATATAGTTTTATAGAGCTTTATATAGTTTTATATAGTTTTATACAGTGTTATATAGTTTTATATAGTTTTATTAGTTTTAAATCGTTTTATATAATTTTATATAGAATTATATAGTTTTATTAGTTTTATTAGTTTTATATAGTTTTATTAGTTTTATATAGTTTTATGTAGTTCTATATAGTTTTATAGAGCTTTATATAGTTTTATATAGTTTTATATAGTTTTATAGAGTTTTATAAAGTTTTATATAGTTTTGTTAGTTTTATATATTTTTATATAGTTTTCTTAGTTTTATATAGTTTTATATAGTTATATATAGTTTTATATAGTTTTATATAGTTTTAATAGTTTTATATTGTTTTATATAGTTTTGTATAGCTTTCTTAGTTTTATATAGTTTTATATAGTTTTATAGAGCTTTATATAGTTTTATATAGTTTTATATAGTTTTATATAGTTTTATATGTTTTATATAGTTTTCTATAGTTTTATATAGCTTTAATAGTTTTAATAGTTTTATATTTTTTTATATAGTTTTATATAGTTTTATATAGTTTTAATAGTTTTATATTGTTTTGTTAGTTTTTTATAGTTTTTTATAGTTTTATATAGTGTTATATAGTATTATATAGTTTTATTAGTTTTAAATCGTTTTATATAGTTTTATATAGATTTATATACTTTTATATAGTTTTATATAGTTTTATATAGTTTTATAGAGTTTTATATAGTTTCATATAGTTTTATATAGTTATATATAGTTTTATATAGTTTTGATAGTTTTATATTGTTTTATATAGTTTTATATAGTTATATATAGTTTTATATAGTTTTAATAGTTTTATATTGTTTTATATAGTTTTGATAGTTTTATATTGTTTTATATAGTTTTATATAGTTTTATATAGTTTTGTTAGTGTTTTATAGTTTTTTATAGTTTTATATAGTGTTATATAATATTATATAGTTTTATTAGTTTTAAGTCGTTTTATATAGTTTTATATAGATTTATATACTTTTATATAGTTTTATATAGTTTTATATAGTTTTATAGACTTTTATAAAGTTTTATATTGTTTTGTTAGTTTTATATATTTTTATGTAGTTTTATATAGTTTTATTAGTTTTAAATCTTTTTATATAATTTTATATAGATTTATATAGTTTTATTAGTTTTATTAGTTTTATATAGTTTTATTAGTTTTACATAGTTTTATGTAGTTTTATATAGTTTTATAGAGCTTTATATAGTTTTATATAGTTTTATATAGTTTTATATAGTTTTATATGTTTTATATAGTTTTATATAGTTTTATATAGTTTTATGTAGTTTTATATAGTTTTCTTAGTTTTATATAGTTTCATATAGTTTTATATAGTTATATATAGTTTTATATAGTTTTGAGAGTTTTATATTGTTTTATATAGTTTTATATAGTTATATATAGTTTTATATAGTTTTAATAGTGTTATATTGTTTTATATAGTTTTGATAGTTTTATATTGTTTTATATAGTTTTATATAGTTTTATATAGGTTTGTTAGTTTTTTATAGTTTTTTATAGTTTTATATAGTGTTATATAGTATTATATAGTTTTATTAGTTTTAAATCGTTTTATATAGTTTTATATAGATTTATATACTTCTATATAGTTTTATATAGTTTTATATAGTTTTATAGACTTTTATAAAGTTTTATATAGTTTTGTTACTTTTATATATTTTTATGTAGTTTTATATAGGTTTATATAGTTTTATATAGTTTTATATAGTTTTATATAGTTTTATATAGTTTTATATGTTTTATATAGTTTTATATAGTTTTATATAAGTTTATATAGTTTTATATAGTGTTATATAGTTTTATATAGTTTTATTAGTTTTAAATCGTTTTATATAATTTTATATAGATTTATATAGTTTTATTAGTTTTATTAGTTTTATATAGTTTTATTAGTTTTATATAGTTTTATGCAGTTTTATATAGTTTTATATAGTTTTATATAGTTTTATATAGTTTTATATAGTTTTATATAGTTTTGTTAGTTTTTTATAGTTTTTTATAGTTTTTTATAGTTTTATATAGTGTTATATAGTATTATATAGTTTTATTAGTTTTAAATCGTTTTATATAGTTTTATATAGATTTATATAGTTTTATATAGTTTTATATAGTTTTATATAGTTTTATATAGATTTATATAGTTTTATATAGTTTTATATAGTTTTATATAGTTTTATATAGTGTTATATAGTTTTATGTAGTTTTATTAGTTTTAAATCGTTTGATATAGTTTTATTAGTTTTAAATAGTTTTATAGAGTCTTATATAGTTTTATATAGTTTTATATGTTTTATATAGTTTTATATAGTTTTATATAGTTTTATATAGTTTTATATAGTTTTAAACATTTTTATATAGTTTTATAGAGTTTTATATAGTTTTATATAGTTTTATATAGTTTTATATAGTTTTATATAGTTTTATATAGTTTTATATAGTTTTATATAGTTTTATATAGTTTTATATAGTTTTATAGAACTTTATATAGTTTTATATAGTTTTATAGAGTTTTATAAACCTTTATATAGTTTTGTTAGTATTATATATTTTTTTATAGTTTTATATAGTTTTATATAGTTTTATATAGTTTTATATGTTTTATATAGTTTTATATAGTTTTATATAGTTCTATAGAGTTTTACATAGGTTTATATAGTTTTGTTATGTTTTCATAGTTTTATATGGTTTTATATAATTTTATAGATCTTTATATAGTTTTATATAGTTTTATATACTTTTATAGACTTTTATAAAGTTTTATATAGTTTTGTTAGTTTTATATATTTTTATATAGTTTTATATAGTTTTATATAGGTTTATATAGTTTTATATAGTTCTATAGAGTTTTACATAGGTTTATATAGTTTTGTTATGTTTTCATAGTTTTATATGGTTTTATATAATTTTATAGATCTTTATGTAGTTTTATATAGTTTTATAGAGCTTTATATAGTTTTATATAGTTTGATATAGTTTTATAGAGTTTTATAAAGTTTGATATAGTTTTGTTAGTTTTATATATTTTTATATAGTTTTATATAGTTTTATATAGTTTTATATAGTTTTCTTATTTTTATATAGTTATATATAGTTTTATATGGTTTTATATAGTTTTATATAGTTTTAAACATTTTTATATAGTTTTATATAGTTTTCTTACTCTTATATAGTTTTATATGGTTACATATAGTTTTATATAGTTTTAATAGTTTTATATTGTTTTATATAGTTTTGATAGTTTTATATTGTTTTATATAGTTTTATATAGTTTTATATAGTATTGTTAGTTTTATTTATTTTTATATAGTTTTATATACTTTTATATAGTTTACTTAGTTTTATATAGTTTTATATATTTATATATAGTTTTATATAGTTTTGATAGTTTTATATTGTTTTATATAGCTTTATATAGTTTTATATAGTTTTATATAGTTTTAAACATTTTTATATAGTTTTATAGAGTTTTATATAGGTTTGTATAGTTTTATATGGTTATTTTATTTATTTTGTTTTATTTATTTTATTTTATTTCTGTTATTTATTTTTATATAGTTTTATATACTTTTATATAGTTTTCTTAGTTTTATATAGTTTTATATATTTATATATAGTTTTATATAGTTATGATAGTTTTATATTGTTTTATATAGCTTTATATAGTTTTATATAGTTTTATATAGTTTTAAACATTTTTATATAGTTTTATATAGTTTTCTTTGTTTTATATTGTTTTATATGGTTACATATAGTTTTATATAGTTTTAATAGTTTTATATTGTTTTATATAGTTTTGATAGTTTTATATTGTTTTATATAGTTTTATATAGTTTTATATAGTATTGTTAGTTTTATTTATTTTTATATAGTTTTATATACTTTTATATAGTTTTCTTAGTTTTATATAGTTTTATATATTTATATATAGTTTTATATAGTTTTGATAGTTTTATATTGTTTTATATAGCTTTATATAGCTTTATATAGTTTTATATAGTTTTAAACATTTTTATATTGTTTTATAGAGTTTTATATAGTTTTGTATAGTTTTCTTAGTTTTATATACTTTTATATAGTTTTATATAGTTTTATATTGTTTTATATAGTTTTATATAGTTATATATAGTTTTATATAGTTTTAATAGTTTTATATTGTTTTATATAGTTTTGATAGTTTTATATTGTTTTGAATAGTTTTATATAGTTTTATATAGTTTTGTTAGTTTTATATATTTTTATATATTTTTATATAGTTTTATACAGGTTTATATAGTTTTATATAGTTTTATGCAGTTTTATATAGTTTTATAGAGCTTTATATAGTTTTATATAGTTTTATATAGTTTTATATAGTTTTATATAGTTTTGTTAGTTTTTTATAGTTTTTTATAGTTTTATATAGTGTTATATAGTATTATATAGTTTTATTAGTTTTAAATCGTTTTATATAGTTTTATATAGATTTATATAGTTTTATATAGTTTTATATAGTTTTATATAGTTTTATATAGATTTATATAGTTTTATATAGTTTTATATAGTTTTATATAGTTTTATATAGTGTTATATAGTTTTATGTAGTTTTATTAGTTTTAAATCGTTTGATATAGTTTTATTAGTTTTAAATAGTTTTATAGAGTCTTATATAGTTTTATATAGTTTTATATGTTTTATATAGTTTTATATAGTTTTATATAGTTTTATATAGTTTTATATAGTTTTAAACATGTTTATATAGTTTTATAGAGTTTTATATAGTTTTATATAGTTTTATATAGTTTTATATAGTTTTATATAGTTTTATATAGTTTTATATAGTTTTATATAGTTTTATATAGTTTTATATAGTTTTATATAGTTTTATAGAGCTTTATAAAGTTTTATATAGTTTTATATAGTTTTATAGAGTTTTATAATGCTTTATATAGTTTTGTTAGTTTTATATATTTTTTTATAGTTTTATATAGTTTTATATAGTTTTATATAGTTTTATATGTTTTATATAGTTTTATATAGTTTTACATAGTTTTATATAGTTTTATATAGTTCTATAGAGTTTTACATAGGTTTATATAGTTTTGTTATGTTTTCATAGTTTTATATGGTTTTATATAATTTTATAGATCTTTATATAGTTTTTATAGTTTTATATAGTTTTATAGACTTTTATAAAGTTTTATATAGTTTTGTTAGTTTTATATATTTTTATATAGTTTTATATAGGTTTATATAGTTTTATATAGTTTTATATAGTTTTATATAGTTTTATATAGTTTTATATGTTTTATATAGTTTTATATAGTTTTATATAGGTTTATATAGTTTTTTATAGTTTTATATAGTTTTATATAGTTTTATATAGTTTTATATAGTTTTATATAGTTTTCTTTGTTTTATATTGTTTTATATGGTTACATATAGTTTTATATAGTTTTAATAGTTTTATATTGTTTTATATAGTTTTGATAGTTTTATATTGTTTTATATAGTTTTATATAGTTTTATATAGTATTGTTAGTTTTATTTATTTTTATATAGTTTTATATACTTTTATATAGTTTTCTTAGTTTTATATAGTTTTATATATTTATATATAGTTTTATATAGTTTTGATAGTTTTATATTGTTTTATATAGCTTTATATAGCTTTATATAGTTTTATATAGTTTTAAACATTTTTATATTGTTTTATAGAGTTTTATATAGTTTTGTATAGTTTTCTTAGTTTTATATAGTTTTATATAGTTTTATATAGTTTTATATTGTTTTATATAGTTTTATATAGTTATATATAGTTTTATATAGTTTTAATAGTTTTATATTGTTTTATATAGTTTTGATAGTTTTATATTGTTTTGAATAGTTTTATATAGTTTTATATAGTTTTGTTAGTTTTATATATTTTTATATATT
>NW_027475829.1:0-30124 GCF_051020985.1 Nomia melanderi | reverse complement strand
AGTACTAAATAGTTTTATATAGTTTTATTCGTTTTATATAGTTTTTTATAGTTTTACGTAGTTTTATATAGTTTTGTTAGTTTATATAGTTTTATATAGTTTTATATAGTTTTATAGAGTTTTATATAGTTTTATATAGTTTTATATAGTTTTATTAGTTTTATATAGTTTTTATATAGTTTTATAACGTCTCATAGAGTTTTATATAGTTTTGTTAGTTTTATATAGTTTTAAATAGTTTTTTATAGTTTTGTTAGTTTTATATAGTTTTATATAGTTTTATATAGTTTTATATACATTCATATAGTATTATATAGTTTTACATTGTTTTATTAGCTTCATATAGTTTTATATAGTTTTATATAGTTTTATATAGTTTTACATAGTTTTATATAGTTTTGTTAGTTTTATATAGTTTTATATAGTTTTATACTGTTCTATAGAGTTTTATATAGGTTTATATAGTTTTATATAGCTTTATATAGTTCTATAGAGTTTTAAACAGTTTTATATAGCTTTGTTATTTTTACATAGTTTTCTATAGTTCTATAGAGTTTTATATAGTTTTATATAGTTTTATATAGTTTTATATAATTTTATATAGTTTTATATAGTTTTATTAGTTTTGTATAGTTTTATATAGTTTTATATAGTTTTATATAGTTTTACATAGTTTTATATAGTTTTATATAGTTTTATATAGTTTTATTAGTTTTATGTAGTTTTGTATAGTTTCATATAGTTTTATATAGTTTTGTTAGTTTTATATAGTTTCATATAGTTTTATATAGTCTTATAGAGTTTAGTATAGTTTTATATAGTTTTATATAGTTTCATATAGTTTTATATAGTTTTACATAGTTTTATATAGTTTTGTTAGTTTTATATAGTTTCATATAGTTTTATAGAGTTTCATTAGTTTTATATAGTTTTATATAGTTTTATATATTTTTATATAGTTTTATATACTTTTATATAGTTTTATATGGTTCTATAGTGTTTTCTATAGGTTTATATAGTTTTGTTAGTTTTATATAGTTTTATATAGTTTTAAATAGTTTTATACAGTTTTATATAGTTTTATATAGTTTTGTTAGTTTTATATAGTTTTATATAGTTTTATTTTGTTTTATATAGTGTTATATAGTTTTATATAGTACTATATAGCTTTATATAGTTATGTTAGTTTTACTTAGTTTTATATAGTTTTATTTTGTTTTATATAGTGTTATATAGTTTTATATAGTACTATATAGTTTTATATAGTTTGTTAGTTTTAGATAGCTTTATATAGTTTTACATAGTTTTATATAGTTTTATTAGTTTTATATAGTTTTATATAGTTTTATATAGTTTTATATAGTTTTATATAGTTTTATATAGTTTTATACAGTTTAATATAGTTTTATATAGTTTTAAATAGTTTTATATGGTTTAATATAGTTTTATATAGTTTTATATAGTTTGTATAGTTTTATACAGTTTTATATGTTTTTATATAGATTTATTAGTTTTATTAGTTTTATTATAGCTTTATATAGTTTTATATAGTATTACATAGTTTTATATAGTTTTGTTAGTTTTATATAGTTTTAAATAGTTTTATATAGTTTTATATAGTTTTATATAGTCTTATATAGTTTTATATAGTTTTATATAGTTTTATATAGTTTTATATAGTTTTATATCGTTTTATATAGCTTTATATAGTGTATATAGTTTTGTACAGTTACAGACAGTTTTATATAGTTTTATATAGTTTTATATAGTTTTATATATTTTTATATAGTTTTATATAGTTTTATATAGTTTTATACAGTTTAATATAGTTTTATATAGTTTTAAATAGTTTTATATGGTTTAATATAGTTTTATATAGTTTTATATAGTTTGTATAGTTTTATACAGTTTTATATGTTTTTATATAGATTTATTAGTTTTATTAGTTTTATTATAGCTTTATATAGTTTTATATAGTATTACATAGTTTTATATAGTTTTGTTAGTTTTATATAGTTTTAAATAGTTTTATATAGTTTTATATAGTTTTATATAGTTTTATATAGTTTTATATAGTTTTATATGGTTTTAAATAGTTTTATATAGTTTTGTTAGTTTTATATAGTTTTCTATAGTTCTATAGAGTTTTATATAGTTTTGTATGGTTTTATGTAGTTTTATATAGTTTTATATAGTTTTATATAGTATTATATAGTCTTACATAGTTTTATTAGCTTTATATAGTTTTATATAGTTTTATATAGTTTTACACAGTTTTATATAGTTTTGTTAGCTTTATATAGTTTTATATAGTTTTATATAGTTTTATAGAGTTTTATATACTTTTATGTAGTTTTATATAGTTTTATTAGTTTTATACAGTTTTATATAGTTTTATATAGTTTTATATAGTTTTATAGAGTTTTATATAGTTTTATATAGTTTTGTTAGTTTTGTATAGTTTTATTTAGTTCTATAGAGTTTTATATAGGTTTATATAGTTTTGTTAGTTTAATATAGTTTTATATAGTTTTACATAGTTTTATATATTTTTATATAGTTTCATATAGTTCTATAGAGTTTTATATAGGTTTATATAGTTTTGTTAGTTTTATATAGTTCTATATAGTTTTAATTAGTTTTATATAGTTTTATATAGTTTTGTTAGTTTTATATAGTTTTATATAGTTTTATTTTGTTTTATATAGTGTTATATTATTTTACATAGTTTTATATAGTTTTATATAGTTTTATATAGTTCTATAGAGTTTTATATAGGTTTATATAGTTTTATATAGCATTATATAGTTCTATAGAGTTTTAAATAGTTTTATAGAGCTTTGTTATTTTTACATAGTTTTCTATAGTTCTATAGAGTTTTATATAGTTTTATATAGTTTTATATAGTTTTATTAGTTTTATATAGTTTTATATAGTTTTATATAGCTTTATATAGTTTCATAGAATTTTATATAGTTTTATATAGTTTTATATAGTTTTATATAGTTTTATATAGTTTCATAGAGTTTTATATAGTTTTATATAGTTTTATATAGTTTTATATAGTTTTATATAGTTTTGTTAGTTTTGTATAGTTTTATATAGTTTTATATAGATTTGTTAGTTTTGTATAGTTTTATATAGTTTTATATAGTTTTGTCAGTTTTATATAGTTTTATATAGTTTTATATAGTTTTGTTAGTTTTGTATAGTTTTATATAGTTTTATATAGTTTTATATAGTTTTATATAGTTTTATATAGTTTTGTTAGTTTTGTATAGTTTTATATAGTTTTATAGAGTTTTATATAGTACTATATAGTTTTATATAGTTTCATATAGTACTAAGTAGTTTTATATAGTTTTATTCGTTTTATGTAGTTTTATACAGTTTTTTATGGTTCTATATAGTTTTTTATAGTTTTACGTAGTTTTATATAGTTTAGTTAGTTTTATATAGTTTTATATAGTTTTATAGAGTTTTATATAGTTTTATATAATTTTATATAGTTTTATATAGTTTTATTAGTTTTGTATAGTTTTATATAGTTTTATATAGTTTTATATAGTTTTATTAGTTTTGTATAGTTTTATATAGTTTTATAGAGTTTTATATAGTACTATATAGTTTTATATAGTTTCATATAGTACTAAATAGTTTTATATAGTTTTATTCGTTTTATATAGTTTTATACAGTTTTTTATGGTTCTATATAGTTTTTTATAGTTTTACGTAGTTTTATATAGTTTTGTTAGTTTTATATAGTTTTATATAGTTTTATAGAGTTTTATATAGTTTTATATAGTTTTATATAGTTTTATTAGTTTTATATAGTTTTATATAGTTTTATACCGTCTCATAGAGTTTTATATAGTTTTGTTAGTTTTATATAGTTTTAAATAGTTTTTTATAGTTTTGTTAGTTTTATATAGTTTTAAATAGTTTTATATAGTTTTATATAGTTTTATATAGTTTTATATACATTCATATAGTATTATATAGTTTTACATTGTTTTATTAGCTTCATATAGTTTTATATAGTTTTATATAGTTTTACATAGTTTTATATAGTTTTGTTAGTTTTATATAGTTTTATATAGTTTTATATAGTTTTGTTAGTTTTATATAGTTTTATATAGTTTTATATAGTTTTGTTAGTTTTGTATAGTTTTATATAGTTTTATATAGTTTTATATAGTTTTACATAGTTTTATATAGTTTTGTTAGTTTTATATAGTTTTATATAGTTTTATAGAGTTTTATATAGTTTTATATAATTTTATATAGTTTTATATAGTTTTATTAGTTTTGTATAGTTTTATATAGTTTTATATAGTTTTATATAGTTTTATTAGTTTTGTATAGTTTTATATAGTTTTATAGAGTTTTATATAGTACTATATAGTTTTATATAGTTTCATATAGTACTAAATAGTTTTATATAGTTTTATTCGTTTTATATAGTTTTATACAGTTTTTTATGGTTCTATATAGTTTTTTATAGTTTTACGTAGTTTTATATAGTTTTGTTAGTTTTATATAGTTTTATATAGTTTTATAGAGTTTTATGTAGTTTTATATAGTTTTATATAGTTTTATTAGTTTTATATAGTTTTATATAATTTTATACCGTCTCATAGAGTTTTATATAGTTTTGTTAGTTTTATATAGTTTTAAATAGTTTTTTATAGTTTTGTTAGTTTTATATAGTTTTAAATAGTTTTATATAGTTTCATATAGTTTCATATAGTTTTATATACATTCATATAGTATTATATAGTTTTACATTGTTTTATTAGCTTCATATAGGTTTTATATAGTTTTATATAGTTTTACATAGTTTTATATAGTTTTGTTAGTTTTATATAGTTTTATATAGTTTTATAGAGTTTTATATAGTTTTATATAATTTTATATAGTTTTATATAGTTTTATTAGTTTTGTATAGTTTTATATAGTTTTATATAGTTTTGTTAGTTTTGTATAGTTTTATATAGTTTTATATAGTTTTATATAGTTTTATATAGTTTTATATAGTTTTATATAGTTTTGTTAGTTTTGTATAGTTTTATATAGTTTTATATAGTTTTATATAGTTTTATATAGTTTTGTTAGTTTTGTATAGTTTTATATAGTTTTATATAGTTTTATATAGTTTTATATAGTTTTATATAGTTTTGTTAGTTTTGTATAGTTTTATATAGTTTTATATAGTTTTGTTAGTTTTGTATAGTTTTATATAGTTTTATAGAGTTTTATATAGTACTGTATAGTTTTATATAGTTTTATTCGTTTTATATAGTTTTATACAGTTTTTTATGGTTCTATATAGTTTTTTATAGTTTTACGTAGTTTTATATAGTTTTGTTAGTTTTATATAGTTTTATATAGTTTTATAGAGTTTTATATAGTTTTATATAGTTTTATTTAGTTTCATTAGTTTTATATAGTTTTATATAGTTTTAAATAGTTTTATACAGTTTTATATAGTTTTAAATAGTTTTATATGGTTTAATATAGTTTTATATAGTTTTATATAGTTTGTATAGTTTTATACAGTTTTATATGTTTTTATATAGATTTATTAGTTTTATTAGTTTTATTATAGCTTTATATAGTTTTATATAGTATTACATAGTTTTATATAGTTTTGTTAGTTTTATATAGTTTTAAATAGTTTTATATAGTTTTATATAGTTTTATATAGTCTTATATAGTTTTATATAGTTTTATATAGTTTTATATAGTTTTATATAGTTTTATATCGTTTTATATAGCTTTATATAGTGTATATAGTTTTGTACAGTTACAGACAGTTTTATATAGTTTTATATAGTTTTATATAGTTTTATATATTTTTATATAGTTTTATATAGTTTTATATAGTTTTATACAGTTTAATATAGTTTTATATAGTTTTAAATAGTTTTATATGGTTTAATATAGTTTTATATAGTTTTATATAGTTTGTATAGTTTTATACAGTTTTATATGTTTTTATATAGATTTATTAGTTTTATTAGTTTTATTATAGCTTTATATAGTTTTATATAGTATTACATAGTTTTATATAGTTTTGTTAGTTTTATATAGTTTTAAATAGTTTTATATAGTTTTATATAGTTTTATATAGTTTTATATAGTTTTATATAGTTTTATATGGTTTTAAATAGTTTTATATAGTTTTGTTAGTTTTATATAGTTTTCTATAGTTCTATAGAGTTTTATATAGTTTTGTATGGTTTTATGTAGTTTTATATAGTTTTATATAGTTTTATATAGTATTATATAGTCTTACATAGTTTTATTAGCTTTATATAGTTTTATATAGTTTTATATAGTTTTACACAGTTTTATATAGTTTTGTTAGCTTTATATAGTTTTATATAGTTTTATATAGTTTTATAGAGTTTTATATACTTTTATGTAGTTTTATATAGTTTTATTAGTTTTATACAGTTTTATATAGTTTTATATAGTTTTATATAGTTTTATAGAGTTTTATATAGTTTTATATAGTTTTGTTAGTTTTGTATAGTTTTATTTAGTTCTATAGAGTTTTATATAGGTTTATATAGTTTTGTTAGTTTAATATAGTTTTATATAGTTTTACATAGTTTTATATATTTTTATATAGTTTCATATAGTTCTATAGAGTTTTATATAGGTTTATATAGTTTTGTTAGTTTTATATAGTTCTATATAGTTTTAATTAGTTTTATATAGTTTTATATAGTTTTGTTAGTTTTATATAGTTTTATATAGTTTTATTTTGTTTTATATAGTGTTATATTATTTTACATAGTTTTATATAGTTTTATATAGTTTTATATAGTTCTATAGAGTTTTATATAGGTTTATATAGTTTTATATAGCATTATATAGTTCTATAGAGTTTTAAATAGTTTTATAGAGCTTTGTTATTTTTACATAGTTTTCTATAGTTCTATAGAGTTTTATATAGTTTTATATAGTTTTATATAGTTTTATTAGTTTTATATAGTTTTATATAGTTTTATATAGCTTTATATAGTTTCATAGAATTTTATATAGTTTTATATAGTTTTATATAGTTTTATATAGTTTTGTTAGTTTTGTATAGTTTTATATAGTTTTATATAGTTTTGTTAGTTTTGTATAGTTTTATATAGTTTTATAGAGTTTTATATAGTACTGTATAGTTTTATATAGTTTTATTCGTTTTATATAGTTTTATACAGTTTTTTTATGGTTCTATATAGTTTTTTATAGTTTTACGTAGTTTTATATAGTTTTGTTAGTTTTATATAGTTTTATATAGTTTTATAGAGTTTTATATAGTTTTATATAGTTTTATTTAGTTTCATTAGTTTTATATAGTTTTATATAGTTTTAAATAGTTTTATACAGTTTTATATAGTTTTATATAGTTTTGTTAGTTTAATATAGTTTTATATAGTTTTATATAGTTTGTATAGTTTTATACAGTTTTATATGTTTTTATATAGATTTATTAGTTTTATTAGTTATATTATAGCTTTATATAGTTGTATATAGTATTAAACATCTTTATATAGTTATATATAGTTCGCCATAGTTTTATACAGCTTTATATAGTTTTATATAGTTTTATATAGTTTTATACAGTTTTATATGGTTTTATATAGAGTTATTAGTTTGATTAGTTTTATTATAGCTTTATATAGTTTTATATAGTTCTATAGAGTTTTATATAGGTTTATATAGTTTTATATAGCTTTATATAGTTCTATAGAGTTTTAAATAGTTTTATATAGCTTTGTTATTTTTACATAGTTTTCTATAGAGTTTTATATAGTTTTATATAGTTTTATATAGTTTTATATAGTTTTATTAGTTTTATATAGTTTTATATAGTTTTATATAGTTTCATAGGGTTTTATATAATTTTATATAGTTTTATATAGTTTTATATAGTTTTACATAGTTTTATATAGTTTTGTTAGTTTTATATAGTTTTATATAGTTTTATAGAGTTTTATATAGTTTTATATAATTTTATATAGTTTTATATAGTTTTATTAGTTTTGTATAGTTTTATATAGTTTTATATAGTTTTATATAGTTTTACATAGTTTTATATAGTTTTATATAGTTTTATATAGTTTTATTAGTTTTATGTAGTTTTGTATAGTTTCATAAAGTTTTATATAGTTTTGTTAGTTTTATATAGTTTCATATAGTTTTATATAGTCTTATAGAGTTTAGTATAGTTTTATATAGTTTTATATAGTTTCATATAGTTTTATATAGTTTTACATAGTTTTATATAGTTTTGTTAGTTTTATATAGTTTCATATAGTTTTATTTAGTTTCATTAGTTTTATATAGTTTTATATAGTTGTATATATTTTTATATAGTTTTATATACTTTTATATAGTTTTATATGGTTCTATAGTGTTTTCTATAGGTTTATATAGTTTTGTTAGTTTTATATAGTTTTATATAGTTTTATATAGTTTTAAATAGTTTTATACAGTTTTATATAGTTTTATATAGTTTTGTTAGTTTAATATAGTTTTATATAGTTTTATACAGTTTTATATGTTTTTATATAGATTTATTAGTTTTATTAGTTTTATTATAGCTTTATATAGTTTTATATAGTATTAAACATCTTTATATAGTTATATATAGTTCTCCATAGTTTTATACAGCTTTATATAGTTTTATATAGTTTTATATAGTTTTATACAGTTTTATATGGTTTTATATAGAGTTATTAGTTTGATTAGTTTTATTATAGCTTTATATAGTTTTATATAGTATTATACATCTTTATATAGTTATATATAGTTCTCCATAGTTTTATACAGCTTTATTTAGTTTTATATAGTTTCATATAGTTCTATAGAGTTTTATATAGGTTTATATAGTTTTGTTAGTTTTATATAGTTTCATATAGTTCTATAGAGTTTTATATAGGTTTATATAGTTTTGTTAGTTTTATATAGTTCTATATAGTTTTAATTAGTTTTATATAGTTTTATATAGTTTTGTTAGTTATATATAGTTTTATATAGTTTTATAGAGTTTTATATAGTTTTATATAGTTTTATATAATTTTATATAGTTTTATATAGTTTTATTAGTTTTGTATAGTTTTATATAGTTTTATATAGTTTTATATAGTTTTACATAGTTTTGTATAGTTTTATATAGTTTTATATAGTTTTATATAGTTTTATTAGTTTTATGTAGTTTTGTATAGTTTCATATAGTTTTATATAGTTTTGTTAGTTTTATATAGTTTCATATAGTTTTATATAGTCTTATACAGTTTAGTATAGTTTTATATAGTTTTATATAGTTTCATATAGTTTTATATAGTTTTGTTAGTTTTATATAGTTTCATATAGTTTTATATAGTCTTATACAGTTTAGTATAGTTTTATATAGTTTTATATAAGTTTTCATATAGTTTTATATAGTTTTACAAACTTTTATATAGTTTTGTTAGTTTTATATAGTTTCATATAGTTTTATATAGTTTCATTAGTTTTATATAGTTTTATATAGTTTTATATATTTTTATATAGTTTTATATACTTTTATATAGTTTTATATGGTTCTATAGTGTTTTCTATAGGTTTATATAGTTTTGTTAGTTTTATATAGTTTTATATAGTTTTAAATAGTTTTATAGAGTTTTATATAGTTTTATGTAGTTTTGTTAGTTTTATATAGTTTTATATAGCTTTATATAGTTTTATTTTGTTTTATACAGTGTTATAGAGTTTTATATAGTACCATATAGCTTTATATAGTTATGTTAGTTTTATTTAGTTTTATGTAGTTTTATTTTGTTTTATATAGTGTTATATAGTTTTATATAGTACTATATAGTTTTATATAGTTTGTTAGTTTTAGATAGTTTTATATAGTTTTACATAGTTTTATATAGTTTTATTAGTTTTATATAGTTTTATATAGTTTTATATAGTTTTATATAGTTTTATATAGTTTTATATAGTTTTATATAGTTTTATTAGTTTTATGTAGTTTTGTATAGTTTCATATAGTTTTATATAGTTTTGTTAGTTTTATATAGTTTCATATAGTTTTATATAGTCTTATAGAGTTTAGTATAGTTTTATATAGTTTTATATAGTATCATATAGTTTTATATAGTTTTACATAGTTTTATATAGTTTTGTTAGTTTTATATAGTTTCATATAGTTTTATTTAGTTTCATTAGTTTTATATAGTTTTATATAGTTTTATATATTTTTATATAGTTTTATATACTTTTATATAGTTTTATATGGTTCTATAGTGTTTTCTATAGGTTTATATAGTTTTGTTAGTTTTATATAGTTTTATATAGTTTTAAATAGTTTTATACAGTTTTATATAGTTTTATATAGTTTTGTTAGTTTAATATAGTTTTATATAGTTTTATATAGTTTGTATAGTTTTATACAGTTTTATATGTTTTTATATAGATTTATTAGTTTTATTAGTTTTATTATAGCTTTATATAGTTTTATATAGTATTAAACATCTTTATATAGTTATATATAGTTCTCCATAGTTTTATACAGCTTTATATAGTTTTATATAGTTTTATATAGTTTTATACAGTTTTATATGGTTTTATATAGAGTTATTAGTTTGATTAGTTTTATTATAGCTTTATATAGTTTTATATAGTATTATACATCTTTATATAGTTATATATAGTTCTCCATAGTTTTATACAGCTTTATTTAGTTTTATATAGTTTTATATAGTTCTATAGAGTTTTATATAGGTTTATATAGTTTTGTTAATTTTATATAGTTTTATATAGTTTTATATAGTTTTATTTTGTTTTATATAGTGTTATATAATTTTACATAGTTTTATATAGTTTTATATAGTTTTATATAGTTCTATAGAGTTTTATATAGGTTTATATAGTTTTATATAGCTTTATATAGTTCTATAGAGTTTTAAATAGTTTTATATAGCTTTGTTATTTTTACATAGTTTTCTATAGTTCTATAGAGTTTTATATAGTTTTATATAGTTTTATATAGTTTTATTAGTTTTATGTAGTTTTATATAGTTTTATATAGTTTTATATTGTTTTATATAGTTTTATATAGTTTTGTTAGTTTTATAGAGTTTTATATAGTTTTATCTAGTTTTATATAGTTTTATTAGTTTTATACAGTTTTATATAGTTTTATACCGTCTTATAGAGTTTTATATAGTTTTGTTAGTTTTATATACTTTTAAATAGTTTTTTATAGTTTTGTTAGTTTTATATAGTTTTAAATAGTTTTATATTGTTTTATATAGTTTTATATAGTTTTATATAGATTCATATAGTATTATATAGTTTTACATTGTTTTATTAGCTTTATATAGTTTTATATAGTTTTATATAGTTTTACATAGTTTTATATAGTTTTGTTAGTTATATATAGTTTTATATAGTTTTATAGAGTTTTATATAGTTTTATATAGTTTTATATAATTTTATATAGTTTTATATAGTTTTATTAGTTTTGTATAGTTTTATATAGTTTTATATAGTTTTATATAGTTTTACATAGTTTTGTATAGTTTTATATAGTTTTATATAGTTTTATATAGTTTTATTAGTTTTATGTAGTTTTGTATAGTTTCACATAGTTTTATATAGTTTTGTTAGTTTTATATAGTTTCATATAGTTTTATATAGTCTTATACAGTTTAGTATAGTTTTATATAGTTTTATATAGTTTCATATAGTTTTATATAGTTTTGTTAGTTTTATATAGTTTCATATAGTTTTATATAGTCTTATACAGTTTAGTATAGTTTTATATAGTTTTATATAGTTTCATATAGTTTTATATAGTTTTACAAACTTTTATATAGTTTTGTTAGTTTTATATAGTTTCATATAGTTTTATATAGTTTCATTAGTTTTATATAGTTTTATATAGTTTTATATATTTTTATATAGTTTTATATACTTTTATATAGTTTTATATGGTTCTATAGTGTTTTCTATAGGTTTATATAGTTTTGCTAGTTTTATATAGTTTTATATAGTTTTAAATAGTTTTATAGAGTTTTATATAGTTTTATGTAGTTTTGTTAGTTTTATATAGTTTTATATAGCTTTATATAGTTTTATTTTGTTTTATACAGTGTTATAGAGTTTTATATAGTGCCATATAGCTTTATATAGTTATGTTAGTTTTATTTAGTTTTATGTAGTTTTATTTTGTTTTATATAGTGTTATATAGTTTTATATAGTACTATATAGTTTTATATAGTTTGTTAGTTTTAGATAGTTTTATATAGTTATACATAGTTTTATATAGTTTTATTAGTTTTATATAGTTTTATATAGTTTTATATAGTTTTATATAGTTTTATATAGTTTTATATAGTTTTATATAGTTTTATATAGTTTTATTAGTTTTATGTAGTTTTGTATAGTTTCATATAGTTTTATATAGTTTTGTTAGTTTTATATAGTTTCATATAGTTTTATATAGTCTTATAGAGTTTAGTATAGTTTTATATAGTTTTATATAGTTTCATATAGTTTTATATAGTTTTACATAGTTTTATATAGTTTTGTTAGTTTCATATAGTTTCATATAGTTTTATTTAGTTTCATTAGTTTTATATAGTTTTATATAGTTTTATATATTTTTATATAGTTTTATATACTTTTATATAGTTTTATATGGTTCTATAGTGTTTTCTATAGGTTTATATAGTTTTGTTAGTTTTATATATTTTCATATAGTTTTAAATAGTTTTATACAGTTTTATATAGTTTTATATAGTTTTGTTAGTTTTATATAGTTTTATATAGTTTTATATAGTTTTGTTAGTTTTAAATAGTTTTATATAGTTTTATATAGTTTTATATAGTTTTTTATAGTTTTGTTAGTTTTATATAGTTTTAAATAGTTTTATATAGTTTTATATAGTTTTATATAGTTTTATATACATTCATATAGTATTATATAGTTT
This sequence comes from Nomia melanderi, assembly GCF_051020985.1. Classification (NCBI taxonomy): domain Eukaryota; kingdom Metazoa; phylum Arthropoda; class Insecta; order Hymenoptera; family Halictidae; genus Nomia; species Nomia melanderi. The sequence continues at coordinate 17,137 of NW_027475829.1, read as the reverse complement.
TACATTGTTTTATTAGCTTCCTATAGTTTTATATAGTTTTATATAGTTTTACATAGTTTTATATAGTTTTGTTAGTTTTATATAGTTTTATATAGTTTTATAGAGTTTTATATAGTTTTATATAATTTTATATAGTTTTATATAGTTTTATATAGTTTTATATAGTTTTATATAGTTTTATATAGTTTTATATAGTTTTATTTAGTTTCATTAGTTTTATATAGTTTTATATAGTTTTAAATAGTTTTATACAGTTTTATATAGTTTTAAATAGTTTTATATGGTTTAATATAGTTTTATATAGTTTTATATAGTTTGTATAGTTTTATACAGTTTTATATGTTTTTATATAGATTTATTAGTTTTATTAGTTTTATTATAGCTTTATATAGTTTTATATAGTATTACATAGTTTTATATAGTTTTGTTAGTTTTATATAGTTTTAAATAGTTTTATATAGTTTTATATAGTTTTATATAGTTTTATATAGTTTTATATAGTTTTATATGGTTTTAAATAGTTTTATATAGTTTTGTTAGTTTTATATAGTTTTCTATAGTTCTATAGAGTTTTATATAGTTTTGTATGGTTTTATGTAGTTTTATATAGTTTTATATAGTTTTATATAGTATTATATAGTCTTACATAGTTTTATTAGCTTTATATAGTTTTATATAGTTTTATATAGTTTTACACAGTTTTATATAGTTTTGTTAGCTTTATATAGTTTTATATAGTTTTATATAGTTTTATAGAGTTTTATATACTTTTATGTAGTTTTATATAGTTTTATTAGTTTTATACAGTTTTATATAGTTTTATATAGTTTTATATAGTTTTATAGAGTTTTATATAGTTTTATATAGTTTTGTTAGTTTTGTATAGTTTTATTTAGTTCTATAGAGTTTTATATAGGTTTATATAGTTTTGTTAGTTTAATATAGTTTTATATAGTTTTACATAGTTTTATATATTTTTATATAGTTTCATATAGTTCTATAGAGTTTTATATAGGTTTATATAGTTTTGTTAGTTTTATATAGTTCTATATAGTTTTAATTAGTTTTATATAGTTTTATATAGTTTTGTTAGTTTTATATAGTTTTATATAGTTTTATTTTGTTTTATATAGTGTTATATTATTTTACATAGTTTTATATAGTTTTATATAGTTTTATATAGTTCTATAGAGTTTTATATAGGTTTATATAGTTTTATATAGCATTATATAGTTCTATAGAGTTTTAAATAGTTTTATAGAGCTTTGTTATTTTTACATAGTTTTCTATAGTTCTATAGAGTTTTATATAGTTTTATATAGTTTTATATAGTTTTATTAGTTTTATATAGTTTTATATAGTTTTATATAGCTTTATATAGTTTCATAGAATTTTATATAGTTTTATATAGTTTTATATAGTTTTATATAGTTTTATATAGTTTCATAGAGTTTTATATAGTTTTATATAGTTTTATATAGTTTTATATAGTTTTATATAGTTTTGTTAGTTTTGTATAGTTTTATATAGTTTTATATAGATTTGTTAGTTTTGTATAGTTTTATATAGTTTTATATAGTTTTGTCAGTTTTATATAGTTTTATATAGTTTTATATAGTTTTGTTAGTTTTGTATAGTTTTATATAGTTTTATATAGTTTTATATAGTTTTATATAGTTTTATATAGTTTTGTTAGTTTTGTATAGTTTTATATAGTTTTATAGAGTTTTATATAGTACTATATAGTTTTATATAGTTTCATATAGTACTAAGTAGTTTTATATAGTTTTATTCGTTTTATGTAGTTTTATACAGTTTTTTATGGTTCTATATAGTTTTTTATAGTTTTACGTAGTTTTATATAGTTTAGTTAGTTTTATATAGTTTTATATAGTTTTATAGAGTTTTATATAGTTTTATATAATTTTATATAGTTTTATATAGTTTTATTAGTTTTGTATAGTTTTATATAGTTTTATATAGTTTTATATAGTTTTATTAGTTTTGTATAGTTTTATATAGTTTTATAGAGTTTTATATAGTACTATATAGTTTTATATAGTTTCATATAGTACTAAATAGTTTTATATAGTTTTATTCGTTTTATATAGTTTTATACAGTTTTTTATGGTTCTATATAGTTTTTTATAGTTTTACGTAGTTTTATATAGTTTTGTTAGTTTTATATAGTTTTATATAGTTTTATAGAGTTTTATATAGTTTTATATAGTTTTATATAGTTTTATTAGTTTTATATAGTTTTATATAGTTTTATACCGTCTCATAGAGTTTTATATAGTTTTGTTAGTTTTATATAGTTTTAAATAGTTTTTTATAGTTTTGTTAGTTTTATATAGTTTTAAATAGTTTTATATAGTTTTATATAGTTTTATATAGTTTTATATACATTCATATAGTATTATATAGTTTTACATTGTTTTATTAGCTTCATATAGTTTTATATAGTTTTATATAGTTTTACATAGTTTTATATAGTTTTGTTAGTTTTATATAGTTTTATATAGTTTTATATAGTTTTGTTAGTTTTATATAGTTTTATATAGTTTTATATAGTTTTGTTAGTTTTGTATAGTTTTATATAGTTTTATATAGTTTTATATAGTTTTACATAGTTTTATATAGTTTTGTTAGTTTTATATAGTTTTATATAGTTTTATAGAGTTTTATATAGTTTTATATAATTTTATATAGTTTTATATAGTTTTATTAGTTTTGTATAGTTTTATATAGTTTTATATAGTTTTATATAGTTTTATTAGTTTTGTATAGTTTTATATAGTTTTATAGAGTTTTATATAGTACTATATAGTTTTATATAGTTTCATATAGTACTAAATAGTTTTATATAGTTTTATTCGTTTTATATAGTTTTATACAGTTTTTTATGGTTCTATATAGTTTTTTATAGTTTTACGTAGTTTTATATAGTTTTGTTAGTTTTATATAGTTTTATATAGTTTTATAGAGTTTTATGTAGTTTTATATAGTTTTATATAGTTTTATTAGTTTTATATAGTTTTATATAATTTTATACCGTCTCATAGAGTTTTATATAGTTTTGTTAGTTTTATATAGTTTTAAATAGTTTTTTATAGTTTTGTTAGTTTTATATAGTTTTAAATAGTTTTATATAGTTTCATATAGTTTCATATAGTTTTATATACATTCATATAGTATTATATAGTTTTACATTGTTTTATTAGCTTCATATAGTTTTATATAGTTTTATATAGTTTTACATAGTTTTATATAGTTTTGTTAGTTTTATATAGTTTTATATAGTTTTATAGAGTTTTATATAGTTTTATATAATTTTATATAGTTTTATATAGTTTTATTAGTTTTGTATAGTTTTATATAGTTTTATATAGTTTTGTTAGTTTTGTATAGTTTTATATAGTTTTATATAGTTTTATATAGTTTTATATAGTTTTATATAGTTTTATATAGTTTTGTTAGTTTTGTATAGTTTTATATAGTTTTATATAGTTTTATATAGTTTTATATAGTTTTGTTAGTTTTGTATAGTTTTATATAGTTTTATATAGTTTTATATAGTTTTATATAGTTTTATATAGTTTTGTTAGTTTTGTATAGTTTTATATAGTTTTATATAGTTTTGTTAGTTTTGTATAGTTTTATATAGTTTTATAGAGTTTTATATAGTACTGTATAGTTTTATATAGTTTTATTCGTTTTATATAGTTTTATACAGTTTTTTATGGTTCTATATAGTTTTTTATAGTTTTACGTAGTTTTATATAGTTTTGTTAGTTTTATATAGTTTTATATAGTTTTATAGAGTTTTATATAGTTTTATATAGTTTTATTTAGTTTCATTAGTTTTATATAGTTTTATATAGTTTTAAATAGTTTTATACAGTTTTATATAGTTTTATATAGTTTTGTTAGTTTAATATAGTTTTATATAGTTTTATATAGTTTGTATAGTTTTATACAGTTTTATATGTTTTTATATAGATTTATTAGTTTTATTAGTTATATTATAGCTTTATATAGTTGTATATAGTATTAAACATCTTTATATAGTTATATATAGTTCGCCATAGTTTTATACAGCTTTATATAGTTTTATATAGTTTTATATAGTTTTATACAGTTTTATATGGTTTTATATAGAGTTATTAGTTTGATTAGTTTTATTATAGCTTTATATAGTTTTATATAGTTCTATAGAGTTTTATATAGGTTTATATAGTTTTATATAGCTTTATATAGTTCTATAGAGTTTTAAATAGTTTTATATAGCTTTGTTATTTTTACATAGTTTTCTATAGAGTTTTATATAGTTTTATATAGTTTTATATAGTTTTATATAGTTTTATTAGTTTTATATAGTTTTATATAGTTTTATATAGTTTCATAGGGTTTTATATAATTTTATATAGTTTTATATAGTTTTATATAGTTTTACATAGTTTTATATAGTTTTGTTAGTTTTATATAGTTTTATATAGTTTTATAGAGTTTTATATAGTTTTATATAATTTTATATAGTTTTATATAGTTTTATTAGTTTTGTATAGTTTTATATAGTTTTATATAGTTTTATATAGTTTTACATAGTTTTATATAGTTTTATATAGTTTTATATAGTTTTATTAGTTTTATGTAGTTTTGTATAGTTTCATAAAGTTTTATATAGTTTTGTTAGTTTTATATAGTTTCATATAGTTTTATATAGTCTTATAGAGTTTAGTATAGTTTTATATAGTTTTATATAGTTTCATATAGTTTTATATAGTTTTACATAGTTTTATATAGTTTTGTTAGTTTTATATAGTTTCATATAGTTTTATTTAGTTTCATTAGTTTTATATAGTTTTATATAGTTGTATATATTTTTATATAGTTTTATATACTTTTATATAGTTTTATATGGTTCTATAGTGTTTTCTATAGGTTTATATAGTTTTGTTAGTTTTATATAGTTTTATATAGTTTTATATAGTTTTAAATAGTTTTATACAGTTTTATATAGTTTTATATAGTTTTGTTAGTTTAATATAGTTTTATATAGTTTTATACAGTTTTATATGTTTTTATATAGATTTATTAGTTTTATTAGTTTTATTATAGCTTTATATAGTTTTATATAGTATTAAACATCTTTATATAGTTATATATAGTTCTCCATAGTTTTATACAGCTTTATATAGTTTTATATAGTTTTATATAGTTTTATACAGTTTTATATGGTTTTATATAGAGTTATTAGTTTGATTAGTTTTATTATAGCTTTATATAGTTTTATATAGTATTATACATCTTTATATAGTTATATATAGTTCTCCATAGTTTTATACAGCTTTATTTAGTTTTATATAGTTTCATATAGTTCTATAGAGTTTTATATAGGTTTATATAGTTTTGTTAGTTTTATATAGTTTCATATAGTTCTATAGAGTTTTATATAGGTTTATATAGTTTTGTTAGTTTTATATAGTTCTATATAGTTTTAATTAGTTTTATATAGTTTTATATAGTTTTGTTAGTTATATATAGTTTTATATAGTTTTATAGAGTTTTATATAGTTTTATATAGTTTTATATAATTTTATATAGTTTTATATAGTTTTATTAGTTTTGTATAGTTTTATATAGTTTTATATAGTTTTATATAGTTTTACATAGTTTTGTATAGTTTTATATAGTTTTATATAGTTTTATATAGTTTTATTAGTTTTATGTAGTTTTGTATAGTTTCATATAGTTTTATATAGTTTTGTTAGTTTTATATAGTTTCATATAGTTTTATATAGTCTTATACAGTTTAGTATAGTTTTATATAGTTTTATATAGTTTCATATAGTTTTATATAGTTTTGTTAGTTTTATATAGTTTCATATAGTTTTATATAGTCTTATACAGTTTAGTATAGTTTTATATAGTTTTATATAGTTTCATATAGTTTTATATAGTTTTACAAACTTTTATATAGTTTTGTTAGTTTTATATAGTTTCATATAGTTTTATATAGTTTCATTAGTTTTATATAGTTTTATATAGTTTTATATATTTTTATATAGTTTTATATACTTTTATATAGTTTTATATGGTTCTATAGTGTTTTCTATAGGTTTATATAGTTTTGTTAGTTTTATATAGTTTTATATAGTTTTAAATAGTTTTATAGAGTTTTATATAGTTTTATGTAGTTTTGTTAGTTTTATATAGTTTTATATAGCTTTATATAGTTTTATTTTGTTTTATACAGTGTTATAGAGTTTTATATAGTACCATATAGCTTTATATAGTTATGTTAGTTTTATTTAGTTTTATGTAGTTTTATTTTGTTTTATATAGTGTTATATAGTTTTATATAGTACTATATAGTTTTATATAGTTTGTTAGTTTTAGATAGTTTTATATAGTTTTACATAGTTTTATATAGTTTTATTAGTTTTATATAGTTTTATATAGTTTTATATAGTTTTATATAGTTTTATATAGTTTTATATAGTTTTATATAGTTTTATTAGTTTTATGTAGTTTTGTATAGTTTCATATAGTTTTATATAGTTTTGTTAGTTTTATATAGTTTCATATAGTTTTATATAGTCTTATAGAGTTTAGTATAGTTTTATATAGTTTTATATAGTATCATATAGTTTTATATAGTTTTACATAGTTTTATATAGTTTTGTTAGTTTTATATAGTTTCATATAGTTTTATTTAGTTTCATTAGTTTTATATAGTTTTATATAGTTTTATATATTTTTATATAGTTTTATATACTTTTATATAGTTTTATATGGTTCTATAGTGTTTTCTATAGGTTTATATAGTTTTGTTAGTTTTATATAGTTTTATATAGTTTTAAATAGTTTTATACAGTTTTATATAGTTTTATATAGTTTTGTTAGTTTAATATAGTTTTATATAGTTTTATATAGTTTGTATAGTTTTATACAGTTTTATATGTTTTTATATAGATTTATTAGTTTTATTAGTTTTATTATAGCTTTATATAGTTTTATATAGTATTAAACATCTTTATATAGTTATATATAGTTCTCCATAGTTTTATACAGCTTTATATAGTTTTATATAGTTTTATATAGTTTTATACAGTTTTATATGGTTTTATATAGAGTTATTAGTTTGATTAGTTTTATTATAGCTTTATATAGTTTTATATAGTATTATACATCTTTATATAGTTATATATAGTTCTCCATAGTTTTATACAGCTTTATTTAGTTTTATATAGTTTTATATAGTTCTATAGAGTTTTATATAGGTTTATATAGTTTTGTTAATTTTATATAGTTTTATATAGTTTTATATAGTTTTATTTTGTTTTATATAGTGTTATATAATTTTACATAGTTTTATATAGTTTTATATAGTTTTATATAGTTCTATAGAGTTTTATATAGGTTTATATAGTTTTATATAGCTTTATATAGTTCTATAGAGTTTTAAATAGTTTTATATAGCTTTGTTATTTTTACATAGTTTTCTATAGTTCTATAGAGTTTTATATAGTTTTATATAGTTTTATATAGTTTTATTAGTTTTATGTAGTTTTATATAGTTTTATATAGTTTTATATTGTTTTATATAGTTTTATATAGTTTTGTTAGTTTTATAGAGTTTTATATAGTTTTATCTAGTTTTATATAGTTTTATTAGTTTTATACAGTTTTATATAGTTTTATACCGTCTTATAGAGTTTTATATAGTTTTGTTAGTTTTATATACTTTTAAATAGTTTTTTATAGTTTTGTTAGTTTTATATAGTTTTAAATAGTTTTATATTGTTTTATATAGTTTTATATAGTTTTATATAGATTCATATAGTATTATATAGTTTTACATTGTTTTATTAGCTTTATATAGTTTTATATAGTTTTATATAGTTTTACATAGTTTTATATAGTTTTGTTAGTTATATATAGTTTTATATAGTTTTATAGAGTTTTATATAGTTTTATATAGTTTTATATAATTTTATATAGTTTTATATAGTTTTATTAGTTTTGTATAGTTTTATATAGTTTTATATAGTTTTATATAGTTTTACATAGTTTTGTATAGTTTTATATAGTTTTATATAGTTTTATATAGTTTTATTAGTTTTATGTAGTTTTGTATAGTTTCACATAGTTTTATATAGTTTTGTTAGTTTTATATAGTTTCATATAGTTTTATATAGTCTTATACAGTTTAGTATAGTTTTATATAGTTTTATATAGTTTCATATAGTTTTATATAGTTTTGTTAGTTTTATATAGTTTCATATAGTTTTATATAGTCTTATACAGTTTAGTATAGTTTTATATAGTTTTATATAGTTTCATATAGTTTTATATAGTTTTACAAACTTTTATATAGTTTTGTTAGTTTTATATAGTTTCATATAGTTTTATATAGTTTCATTAGTTTTATATAGTTTTATATAGTTTTATATATTTTTATATAGTTTTATATACTTTTATATAGTTTTATATGGTTCTATAGTGTTTTCTATAGGTTTATATAGTTTTGCTAGTTTTATATAGTTTTATATAGTTTTAAATAGTTTTATAGAGTTTTATATAGTTTTATGTAGTTTTGTTAGTTTTATATAGTTTTATATAGCTTTATATAGTTTTATTTTGTTTTATACAGTGTTATAGAGTTTTATATAGTGCCATATAGCTTTATATAGTTATGTTAGTTTTATTTAGTTTTATGTAGTTTTATTTTGTTTTATATAGTGTTATATAGTTTTATATAGTACTATATAGTTTTATATAGTTTGTTAGTTTTAGATAGTTTTATATAGTTATACATAGTTTTATATAGTTTTATTAGTTTTATATAGTTTTATATAGTTTTATATAGTTTTATATAGTTTTATATAGTTTTATATAGTTTTATATAGTTTTATATAGTTTTATTAGTTTTATGTAGTTTTGTATAGTTTCATATAGTTTTATATAGTTTTGTTAGTTTTATATAGTTTCATATAGTTTTATATAGTCTTATAGAGTTTAGTATAGTTTTATATAGTTTTATATAGTTTCATATAGTTTTATATAGTTTTACATAGTTTTATATAGTTTTGTTAGTTTCATATAGTTTCATATAGTTTTATTTAGTTTCATTAGTTTTATATAGTTTTATATAGTTTTATATATTTTTATATAGTTTTATATACTTTTATATAGTTTTATATGGTTCTATAGTGTTTTCTATAGGTTTATATAGTTTTGTTAGTTTTATATATTTTCATATAGTTTTAAATAGTTTTATACAGTTTTATATAGTTTTATATAGTTTTGTTAGTTTTATATAGTTTTATATAGTTTTATATAGTTTTGTTAGTTTTAAATAGTTTTATATAGTTTTATATAGTTTTATATAGTTTTTTATAGTTTTGTTAGTTTTATATAGTTTTAAATAGTTTTATATAGTTTTATATAGTTTTATATAGTTTTATATACATTCATATAGTATTATATAGTTTTACATTGTTTTATTAGCTTCCTATAGTTTTATATAGTTTTATATAGTTTTACATAGTTTTATATAGTTTTGTTAGTTTTATATAGTTTTATATAGTTTTATAGAGTTTTATATAGTTTTATATAATTTTATATAGTTTTATATAGTTTTATATAGTTTTATATAGTTTTATATAGTTTTATTAGTTTTATGTAGTTTTGTATAGTTTCATATAGTTTTATATAGTTTTGTTAGTTTTATATAGTTTCATATAGTTTTATATAGTCTTATAGAGTTTAGTATAGTTTTATATAGTTTTATATAGTTTCATATAGTTTTATATAGTTTTACATAGTTTTATATAGTTTTGTTAGTTTCATATAGTTTCATATAGTTTTATTTAGTTTCATTAGTTTTATATAGTTTTATATAGTTTTATATATTTTTATATAGTTTTATATACTTTTATATAGTTTTATATGGTTCTATAGTGTTTTCTATAGGTTTATATAGTTTTGTTAGTTTTATATATTTTCATATAGTTTTAAATAGTTTTATACAGTTTTATATAGTTTTATATAGTTTTGTTAGTTTTATATAGTTTTATATAGTTTTATATAGTTTTGTTAGTTTTAAATAGTTTTATATAGTTTTATATAGTTTTATATAGTTTTTTATAGTTTTGTTAGTTTTATATAGTTTTAAATAGTTTTATATAGTTTTATATAGTTTTATATAGTTTTATATACATTCATATAGTATTATATAGTTTTACATTGTTTTATTAGCTTCCTATAGTTTTATATAGTTTTATATAGTTTTACATAGTTTTATATAGTTTTGTTAGTTTTATATAGTTTTATATAGTTTTATAGAGTTTTATATAGTTTTATATAATTTTATATAGTTTTATATAGTTTTATTAGTTTTGTATAGTTTTATATAGTTTTATATAGTTTTATATAGTTTTATATAGTTTTATATAGTTTTGTTAGTTTTATATAGTTTTATATAGTTTTATATAGTTCTATAGAGTTTTATATAGGTTTATATAGTTTTATATAGCTTTATATAGTTCTATAGAGTTTTAAATAGTTTTATATAGCTTTGTTATTTTTACATAGTTTTCTATAGAGTTTTATATAGTTTTATATAGTTTTATATAGTTTCATAGATTTTTATATAGTTTTGTTAGTCTTATATAGTTTTATAGAGTTTTATATAGTTTTATCTAGTTTTATATAGTTTTATTAGTTTTATATAGTTTCATATAGTTTTATATAGTCTTATAGAGTTTAGTATAGTTTTATATAGTTTTATATAGTTTCATATAGTTTTATATAGTTTTACATAGTTTTATATAGTTTTGTTAGTTTTATATAGTTTCATATAGTTTTATTTAGTTTCATTAGTTTTATATAGTTTTATATAGTTTTATATATTTTTATATAGTTTTATATACTTTTATATAGTTTTATATGGTTCTATAGTGTTTTCTATAGGTTTATATAGTTTTGTTAGTTTTATATAGTTTTATATAGTTTTAAATAGTTTTATACAGTTTTATATAGTTTTATATAGTTTTGTTAGTTTAATATAGTTTTATATAGTTTTATATAGTTTGTATAGTTTTATACAGTTTTATATGTTTTTATATAGATTTATTAGTTTTATTAGTTTTATTATAGCTTTATATAGTTTTATATAGTATTATACATCTTTATATAGTTATATATAGTTCTCCATAGTTTTATACAGCTTTATTTAGTTTTATATAGTTTCATATAGTTCTATAGAGTTTTATATAGGTTTATATAGTTTTGTTAGTTTTATATAGTTCTATATAGTTTTAATTAGTTTTATATAGTTTTATATAGTTTTGTTAGTTATATATAGTTTTATATAGTTTTATATAGTTTTATATATTTTTATATAGTTTTATATACTTTTATATAGTTTTATATGGTTCTATAGTGTTTTCTATAGGTTTATATAGTTTTGTTAGTTTCATATAGTTTTATATAGTTTTAAATAGTTTTATAGAGTTTTATACAGTTTTATGTAGTTTTGTTAGTTTTATATAGTTTTATATAGCTTTATATAGTTTTATTTTGTTTTATACAGTGTTATAGAGTTTTATATAGTACCATATAGCTTTATATAGTTATGTTAGTTTTATTTAGTTTTATGTAGTTTTATTTTGTTTTATATAGTGTTATATAGTTTTATATAGTACTATATAGTTTTATATAGTTTGTTAGTTTTAGATAGTTTTATATAGTTTTACATAGTTTTATATAGTTTTATTAGTTTTATATAGTTTTATATAGTTTTATATAGTTTTATATAGTTTTATATAGTTTTATATAGTTTTATATAGTTTTATTAGTTTTATGTAGTTTTGTATAGTTTCATATAGTTTTATATAGTTTTGTTAGTTTTATATAGTTTCATATAGTTTTATATAGTCTTATAGAGTTTAGTATAGTTTTATATAGTTTTATATAGTATCATATAGTTTTATATAGTTTTACATAGTTTTATATAGTTTTGTTAGTTTTATATAGTTTCATATAGTTTTATTTAGTTTCATTAGTTTTATATAGTTTTATATAGTTTTATATATTTTTATATAGTTTTATATACTTTTATATAGTTTTATATGGTTCTATAGTGTTTTCTATAGGTTTATATAGTTTTGTTAGTTTTATATAGTTTTATATAGTTTTAAATAGTTTTATACAGTTTTATATAGTTTTATATAGTTTTGTTAGTTTAATATAGTTTTATATAGTTTTATATAGTTTGTATAGTTTTATACAGTTTTATATGTTTTTATATAGATTTATTAGTTTTATTAGTTTTATTATAGCTTTATATAGTTTTATATAGTATTAAACATCTTTATATAGTTATATATAGTTCTCCATAGTTTTATACAGCTTTATATAGTTTTATATAGTTTTATATAGTTTTATACAGTTTTATATGGTTTTATATAGAGTTATTAGTTTGATTAGTTTTATTATAGCTTTATATAGTTTTATATAGTATTATACATCTTTATATAGTTATATATAGTTCTCCATAGTTTTATACAGCTTTATTTAGTTTTATATAGTTTTATATAGTTCTATAGAGTTTTATATAGGTTTATATAGTTTTGTTAGTTTTATATAGTTCTATATAGTTTTAATTAGTTTTATATAGTTTTATATAGTTTTGTTAGTTTTATATAGTTTTATATAGTTTTATATAGTTTTATTTTGTTTTATATAGTGTTATATAATTTTACATAGTTTTATATAGTTTTATATAGTTTTATATAGTTCTATAGAGTTTTATATAGGTTTATATAGTTTTATATAGCTTTATATAGTTCTATAGAGTTTTAAATAGTTTTATATAGCTTTGTTATTTTTACATAGTTTTCTATAGTTCTATAGAGTTTTATATAGTTTTATATAGTTTTATATAGTTTTATTAGTTTTATGTAGTTTTATATAGTTTTATATAGTTTTATATTGTTTTATATAGTTTTATATAGTTTTGTTAGTTTTATAGAGTTTTATATAGTTTTATCTAGTTTTATATAGTTTTATTAGTTTTATACAGTTTTATATAGTTTTATACCGTCTTATAGAGTTTTATATAGTTTTGTTAGTTTTATATACTTTTAAATAGTTTTTTATAGTTTTGTTAGTTTTATATAGTTTTAAATAGTTTTATATTGTTTTATATAGTTTTATATAGTTTTATATAGATTCATATAGTATTATATAGTTTTACATTGTTTTATTAGCTTTATATAGTTTTATATAGTTTTATATAGTTTTACATAGTTTTATATAGTTTTGTTAGTTATATATAGTTTTATATAGTTTTATATAGTTTTATATAGCTTTATATAGTTTTATTTTGTTTTATACAGTGTTATAGAGTTTTATATAGTGCCATATAGCTTTATATAGTTATGTTAGTTTTATTTAGTTTTATGTAGTTTTATTTTGTTTTATATAGTGTTATATAGTTTTATATAGTACTATATAGTTTTATATAGTTTGTTAGTTTTAGATAGTTTTATATAGTTTTACATAGTTTTATATAGTTTTATTAGTTTTATATAGTTTTATATAGTTTTATATAGTTTTATATAGTTTTATATAGTTTTATATAGTTTTATATAGTTTTATATAGTTTTATTAGTTTTATGTAGTTTTGTATAGTTTCATATAGTTTTATATAGTTTTGTTAGTTTTATATAGTTTCATATAGTTTTATATAGTCTTATAGAGTTTAGTATAGTTTTATATAGTTTTATATAGTTTCATATAGTTTTATATAGTTTTACATAGTTTTATATAGTTTTGTTAGTTTCATATAGTTTCATATAGTTTTATTTAGTTTCATTAGTTTTATATAGTTTTATATAGTTTTATATATTTTTATATAGTTTTATATACTTTTATATAGTTTTATATGGTTCTATAGTGTTTTCTATAGGTTTATATAGTTTTGTTAGTTTTATATATTTTCATATAGTTTTAAATAGTTTTATACAGTTTTATATAGTTTTATATAGTTTTGTTAGTTTTATATAGTTTTATATAGTTTTATATAGTTTTGTTAGTTTTAAATAGTTTTATATAGTTTTATATAGTTTTATATAGTTTTTTATAGTTTTGTTAGTTTTATATAGTTTTAAATAGTTTTATATAGTTTTATATAGTTTTATATAGTTTTATATACATTCATATAGTATTATATAGTTTTACATTGTTTTATTAGCTTCCTATAGTTTTATATAGTTTTATATAGTTTTACATAGTTTTATATAGTTTTGTTAGTTTTATATAGTTTTATATAGTTTTATAGAGTTTTATATAGTTTTATATAATTTTATATAGTTTTATATAGTTTTATTAGTTTTGTATAGTTTTATATAGTTTTATATAGTTTTATATAGTTTTATATAGTTTTATATAGTTTTGTTAGTTTTATATAGTTTTATATAGTTTTATATAGTTCTATAGAGTTTTATATAGGTTTATATAGTTTTATATAGCTTTATATAGTTCTATAGAGTTTTAAATAGTTTTATATAGCTTTGTTATTTTTACATAGTTTTCTATAGAGTTTTATATAGTTTTATATAGTTTTATATAGTTTTATATAGTTTTATTAGTTTTATATAGTTTTATATAGTTTTATATAGTTTCATAGATTTTTATATAGTTTTGTTAGTTTTATATAGTTTTATAGAGTTTTATATAGTTTTATCTAGTTTTATATAGTTTTATTAGTTTTATATAGTTTCATATAGTTTTATATAGTCTTATAGAGTTTAGTATAGTTTTATATAGTTTTATATAGTTTCATATAGTTTTATATAGTTTTACATAGTTTTATATAGTTTTGTTAGTTTTATATAGTTTCATATAGTTTTATTTAGTTTCATTAGTTTTATATAGTTTTATATAGTTTTATATATTTTTATATAGTTTTATATACTTTTATATAGTTTTATATGGTTCTATAGTGTTTTCTATAGGTTTATATAGTTTTGTTAGTTTTATATAGTTTTATATAGTTTTAAATAGTTTTATACAGTTTTATATAGTTTTATATAGTTTTGTTAGTTTAATATAGTTTTATATAGTTTTATATAGTTTGTATAGTTTTATACAGTTTTATATGTTTTTATATAGATTTATTAGTTTTATTAGTTTTATTATAGCTTTATATAGTTTTATATAGTATTATACATCTTTATATAGTTATATATAGTTCTCCATAGTTTTATACAGCTTTATTTAGTTTTATATAGTTTCATATAGTTCTATAGAGTTTTATATAGGTTTATATAGTTTTGTTAGTTTTATATAGTTCTATATAGTTTTAATTAGTTTTATATAGTTTTATATAGTTTTGTTAGTTATATATAGTTTTATATAGTTTTATATAGTTTTATATATTTTTATATAGTTTTATATACTTTTATATAGTTTTATATGGTTCTATAGTGTTTTCTATAGGTTTATATAGTTTTGTTAGTTTTATATAGTTTTATATAGTTTTAAATAGTTTTATAGAGTTTTATATAGTTTTATGTAGTTTTGTTAGTTTTATATAGTTTTATATAGCTTTATATAGTTTTATTTTGTTTTATACAGTGTTATAGAGTTTTATATAGTACCATATAGCTTTATATAGTTATGTTAGTTTTATTTAGTTTTATGTAGTTTTATTTTGTTTTATATAGTGTTATATAGTTTTATATAGTACTATATAGTTTTATATAGTTTGTTAGTTTTAGATAGTTTTATATAGTTTTACATAGTTTTATATGGTTCTATAGTGTTTTCTATAGGTTTATATAGTTTTGTTAGTTTTATTAGTTTTATATAGTTTTATATAGTTTTATATAGTTTTATATAGTTTTATATAGTTTTATATAGTTTTATATAGTTTTATTAGTTTTATGTAGTTTTGTATAGTTTCATATAGTTTTATATAGTTTTGTTAGTTTTATATAGTTTCATATAGTTTTATATAGTCTTATAGAGTTTAGTATAGTTTTATATAGTTTTATATAGTATCATATAGTTTTATATAGTTTTACATAGTTTTATATAGTTTTGTTAGTTTTATATAGTTTCATATAGTTTTATTTAGTTTCATTAGTTTTATATAGTTTTATATAGTTTTATATATTTTTATATAGTTTTATATACTTTTATATAGTTTTATATGGTTCTATAGTGTTTTCTATAGGTTTATATAGTTTTGTTAGTTTTATATAGTTTTATATAGTTTTAAATAGTTTTATACAGTTTTATATAGTTTTATATAGTTTTGTTAGTTTAATATAGTTTTATATAGTTTTATATAGTTTGTATAGTTTTATACAGTTTTATATGTTTTTATATAGATTTATTAGTTTTATTAGTTTTATTATAGCTTTATATAGTTTTATATAGTATTAAACATCTTTATATAGTTATATATAGTTCTCCATAGTTTTATACAGCTTTATATAGTTTTATATAGTTTTATATAGTTTTATACAGTTTTATATGGTTTTATATAGAGTTATTAGTTTGATTAGTTTTATTATAGCTTTATATAGTTTTATATAGTATTATACATCTTTATATAGTTATATATAGTTCTCCATAGTTTTATACAGCTTTATTTAGTTTTATATAGTTTTATATAGTTCTATAGAGTTTTATATAGGTTTATATAGTTTTGTTAGTTTTATATAGTTCTATATAGTTTTAATTAGTTTTATACAGTTTTATATAGTTTTGTTAGTTTTATATAGTTTTATATAGTTTTATATAGTTTTATATAGTTTTATATAGTTTTATTTTGTTTTATATAGTGTTATATAATTTTACATAGTTTTATATAGTTTTATATAGTTTTATATAGTTCTATAGAGTTTTATATAGGTTTATATAGTTTTATATAGCTTTATATAGTTCTATAGAGTTTTAAATAGTTTTATATAGCTTTGTTATTTTTACATAGTTTTCTATAGTTCTATAGAGTTTTATATAGTTTTATATAGTTTTATATAGTATTATTAGTTTTATGTAGTTTTATATAGTTTTATATAGTTTTATATTGTTTTATATAGTTTTATATAGTTTT
>NW_027475828.1:0-30126 GCF_051020985.1 Nomia melanderi | reverse complement strand
TATAGGCTTATAGAGTTTTGTTAGTTTTATATAGTTTTAAAGAGTTTTGTATAGTTTTATGTAGTTTTATTAGTTTTATATAGTTTTATATAGTTTTATAGAGTGTTATATAGTTTTATATAGTTTTATATAGTTTTATATAGTTTTGTTAGTTTTATATAGTTTTATATAGTTTTATATAGTACTATATAGTTTTAAATAGTTTTATATAGTTTTATATAGTACTATATAGTTTTATATAGTTTTATATAGTTTTATATATTTTTATATAGTTTTATATAGTTTTATATAGTTTTATATAGTTTTGTTTGTTTAATAAAGTATTATATAGTTTTCTATAGTTTTGTATAGTTTTATATGGTTCTATAGAGTTTTATATAGGCTTATAGAGTTTTGTTAGTTTTATATAGTTTTAAAGAGTTTTGTATAGTTTTATATAGTTTTATTAGTTTTATATAGTTTTATATAGTTTTATATAGTACTATGTAGTTTTATATAGTTTTATTAGTTTTATATAGTTTTATATAATTTTACATAGTTTTATATAGCTTTATATAGTTTTGTTAGTTTTATATAGTTTTATATAGTTTTATATAGTATTATATAGTTTTACATAGTTTTATATAGTTTTATATAGTTTTATACAGTTTTATATAGTTTTGTTAGTTTTATATAGTTTTATAAAGTTTTATATAGTACTATATAGTTTTATATAGTTTTATTAGTTTTATATAGTTTTATATAGTTTTATATAGTTTTATATAGTTATGTTAGTTTTATATAGTTTTATATTGTTTTATATAGTTTTTATATAGTTTTGTTAGTTTTATATAGTTTTATATAGTTTTGTTAGTTTTATATAGTTTTGTTTGTTTTATATTGTTTTATATAGTTTTATATAGTTTTATATAGTTTTATATAGTTTTATATAGTTTTGTTAGTTTTATATAGTTTTATATAGTTTTATATAGTTTTATATAGTTTTGTTAGCTTTATATAGTTTTATATAGTTTTATATAGTTTTATATAGTTTTATGTAGTTTTATAAGGTTTTATATAGTTTTATATAGTTTTATATAGTTTTATTTAGTTTCATTGAGTTTTATATAGTTTTATATGGTTTTATTAGTTTTATATAGTTTTATATAGTTTTATATAGTTTTATATAGTTTTATATAGTTTTATATAGTTTTATATAGTTTTACATAGTTTTATATAGTTTTGTTAGTTTTATATAGTTTTACATAGTTTTATATAGTTTTGTTAGTCTTATATAGATTAATATAGTTTTATATAGTTTTATACAGTTTTATATAATTTTGTTAGTTTTATATAGTTTTATATAGTTTTTTATAGTTTTGTTAGTTTTATATAGATTCATTAGTGTTATATAGTTTTATCTAGTTTTATATAGTTTTATATAGTTTTATATAGTTTTATATAGTTTTATATAGTTTTATATAGTTTTATATAGTATTATATAGTTTTGTTAGTTTTATATAGTTTTACATAGTTTTATATAGTTTTGTTGGTTTTATATAGATTAATATAGTTTTATATAGTTTTATACAGTTTTATATAATTTTGTTAGTTTTATATAGTTTTTTATAGTTTTGTTAGTTTTATATAGTTTCATTAGTGTTATATAGTTTTATCTAGTTTTATATAGCTTTATATAGTTTTATATAGTATTATTAGTCTCATATCGTTTTATATAGTTTTCTATGGTTTTATATACTTTTGTATAGTTCTATAGAGTTTTATATAGGTTTATATAGTTTTGTTAGTTTTATATAGTTTTGTTAGTTTTATATAGATTAATATTGTTTTATATAGTTTTATACAGTTTTATATAGTTTTGTTAGTTTTATATAGTTTTACATAGTTTTATATAGTTTTGTTAGTTTTATATATTTGTGTTAGTTTTATATAGTTTTATAAAGTTTTATATAGTACTATATAGTTTTATATAGTTTTATTTGTTTTATATAGTTTTATATAGTTTTATATAGTTTTATATAGTTATGTTAGTTTTATATAGTTTTATATTGTTTTATATAGTTTTTATATAGTTTTGTTAGTTTTATATAGTTTTATATAGTTTTGTTAGTTTTATATAGTTTTGTTTGTTTTATATTGTTTTATATAGTTTTATATAGTTTTATATAGTTTTATATAGTTTTATATAGTTTTGTTAGTTTTATATAGTTTTATATAGTTTTATATAGTTTTATATAGTTTTGTTAGCTTTATATAGTTTTATATAGTTTTATATAGTTTTATGTAGTTTTATAAGGTTTTATATAGTTTTATATAGTTTTATATAGTTTTATTTAGTTTCATTGAGTTCTATATAGTTTTATATGGTTTTATTAGTTTTATATAGTTT
The DNA here is from genome assembly GCF_051020985.1 of Nomia melanderi. NCBI lineage: Eukaryota > Metazoa > Arthropoda > Insecta > Hymenoptera > Halictidae > Nomia > Nomia melanderi. The sequence continues at coordinate 27,737 of NW_027475828.1, read as the reverse complement.
TATATAGTTTTATATAGTTTTATATAGTTTTATATAGTTTTATATAGTTTTATACAGTTTTACATAGTTTTATATAGTTTTGTTAGTTTTATATAGTTTTACATAGTTTTATATAGTTTTGTTAGTCTTATATAGATTAATATAGTTTTATATAGTTTTATACAGTTTTATATAATTTTGTTAGTTTTATATAGTTTTATATAGTTTTTTATAGTTTTGTTAGTTTTATATAGATTCATTAGTGTTATATAGTTTTATCTAGTTTTATATAGTTTTATATAGTTTTATATAGTTTTATATAGTTTTATATAGTTTTATATAGTTTTATATAGTTTTATTAGTCTCATATCGTTTTATATAGTTTTATATGGTTTTATATACTTTTATATAGTTCTATAGAGTTTTATATAGGTTTATATTGTTTTGTTAGTTTTATATAGTTTTGTTAGTTTTATATAGATTAATATTGTTTTATATAGTTTTATACAGTTTTATATAGTTTTGTTAGTTTTATACAGTTTTATATAGTTTTATATAGTTTTATATAGTATTATTTAGTTTCATTGAGTTTTATATAGTTTTATATGGTTTTATTAGTTTTATATAGTTTTATATAGTTTTATATAGTATTATATAGTTTTGTTAGTTTTATATAGTTTTACATAGTTTTATATAGTTTTGTTAGTTTTATATAGATTAATATAGTTTTATATAGTTTTATACAGTTTTATATAATTTTGTTAGTTTTATATAGTTTTTTATAGTTTTGTTAGTTTTATATAGTTTCATTAGTGTTATATAGTTTTATCTAGTTTTATATAGCTTTATATAGTTTTATATAGTTTTATTAGTCTCATATCGTTTTATATAGTTTTCTATGGTATTATATACTTTTGTATAGTTCTATAGAGTTTTATATAGGTTTATATAGTTTGTTAGTTTTATATAGTTTTGTTAATTTTATATAGATTAATATTGTTTTATATAGTTTTATACAGTTTTATATAGTTTTGTTAGTTTTATATAGTTTTACATAGTTTTATATGGTTTTGTTAGTTTTATATAGTTTTGATAGTTTTATATAGATTAATATTGTTTTATATTGTTTTATACAGTTTTATAATGTTTTGTCAGTTTTATATAGTTTTACATAGTTTTATATAGTTTTGTTAGTTTTATATAGTTTTATATAGTATTATATAGTTTTATATAGTTTTATATAGTTTTATATAGCTTTATATAGTTTTATTAGTTTTATATAGTTTTATATAGTTTTATATAGTTTTATATAGTTTTATATAGTTTTATATAGTTTTACAAAGTTTTATATAGTTTTGTTAGTTTTATATAGTTTTACATGGTTTTATATAGTTTTGTTAGTCTTATATGGATTAATATAGTTTTATATAGTTTTATACAGTTTTATATTATTTTGTTAGTTTTATATAGTTTTATATAGTTTTTTATAGTTTTGTTAGTTTTATATAGATTCATTAGTGTTATATAGTTTTATCTAGTTTTATATAGTTTTATATAGTTTTATAGAGTTTCTTATAGTTTTACATAGTTTTATATAGTTTTGTTAGTTTTATATAGATTAATATAGTTTTATATAGTTTTATACAGTTTTATATAATTTTGTTAGTTTTATATAGTTTTATATAGTTTTATATAGTTTTTTATAGTTTTGTTAGTTTTATATAGTTTCATTAGTGTTATATAGTTTTATCCAGTTTTATATAGTTTTATATAGTTTTATATAGTTTTATTAGTCTCATATCGTTTTATATAGTTTTATATGGTTTTATATACTTTTATATAGATCTATAGAGTTTTATATAGGTTTATATACTTTTGTTAGTTTTATATAGTTTTGTTAGTTTTATATAGATTAATACTGTTTTATATAGTTTTATACAGTTTTATATAGTTTTGTTAGTTTTATATAGTTTTACATAGTTTTACATAGTTTTATATAGTTTTGTTAGTTTTATATAGTTTTGTTAGTTTTATATAGATTAATATTGTTTTATATAGTTTTATACAGTTTTATATAGTTTTGTTAGTTTTATATAGTTTTACATAGTTTTATATAGTTTTGTTAGTTTTATATAGTTTTATATAGTATTATATAGTTTTATATAGTTTTATGTAGTTTTATATAGCTTTATATAGTTTTATTAGTTTTATATAGTTTTATATAGTTTTATGTAGTTTTATATAGTTTTATATAGTTCTATAGAGTTTTATATAGGTTTATATAGTTTTGTTAGTTTTATATACTCTTATATACTTTTATATAGTTTTAAATAGTTTTATATAGTTTTATAGAGTTTTATGTAGTTTTATGTAGTTTTATATAGTTTTATATAGTTTTATATAGTTTTCTCAGTTTTATAATGTTTTATATAGTTTTACAGAGTTTTATATGGTTTTATACAGTTTTATATAGTTTTCTTAGTTTTATTAAGTTTTATATAGTTTTATGTAGTTTTATATAGTTTTATATAGTTTTATACTGATTTATATAGTTTTGTTAGTTTAATATAGTTTTATATAGTTTTATATAGTTTTATATAGTTTTACACAGTTTCATTAGTTTTATACAGTTTTTTATAGTTTTATATAGTGTCATATTGCTTTATATAGTTTTATTATATTTTATACAGTTTTATATAGTTTTATATAGTTTTATATAGTTTTATATAGTTTAATAGTTTTATATAGTTTTACATAGTTTTATATAGTTTTGTTAGTTTTATATATATTAATATAGTTTTATATAGTTTTATACAGTTTTATATAATTTTGTTAGTTTTATATAGTTTTTTATAGTTTTGTTAGTTTTATATAGTTTCATTAGTGTTATATAGTTTTATCTAGTTTTATATAGCTTTATATAGTTTTATATAGTTTAATTAGTCTCATATCGTTTTATATAGTTTTCTATGGTTTTATATACTTTTACATAGTTCTATAGAGTTTTATATAGGTTTATATAGTTTTGTTAGTTTTATATAGTTTTGTTAGTTTTATATAGATTAATATTGTTTTATATAGTTTTATACAGTTTTATATAGTTTTGTTAGTTTTATATAGTTTTACATAGTTTTATATAGTTTTGTTAGTTTTATATAGTTTTGTTAGTTTTATATAGTTTTGTTAGTTTTATATAGATTAATATTGTTTTATATAGTTTTATACAGTTTTATATAGGTTTGTCAGTTTTATATAGTTTGACATAGTTTTATATAGTTTTGTTAGTTTTATATAGTTTTATATAGTATTATATAGTTTTATATAGTTTTATATAGTTTTATATAGTTTTATATAGCATTATATAGTTTTATTAGTTTTATATAGTTTTATATAGTTTTATATAGTTTTATATAGTTTTACAAAGTTTTATATAGTTTTGTTAGTTTTATATAGTTTTACATGGTTTTATATAGTTTTGTTAGTCTTATATAGATTAATATAATTTTATATAGTTTTATACAGTTTTATATTATTTTGTTAGTTTTATATAGTTTTATATAGTTTTTTATAGTTTTGTTAGTTTTATATAGATTCATTAGTGTTATATAGTTTTATCTAGTTTTATATAGTTTTATATAGTTTTATAGAGTTTCTTATAGTTTTACATAGTTTTATATAGTTTTGTTAGTTTTATATAGATTAATATAGTTTTATATAGTTTTATACAGTTTTATATAATTTTGTTAGTTTTATATAGTTTTATATAGCTTTATATAGTATTATATAGTTTTATATAGTTTTATGTAGTTTTATATAGCTTTATATAGTTTTATTAGTTTTATATAGTTTTATATAGTTTTATGTAGTTTTATATAGTTTTATATAGTTCTATAGAGTTTTATATAGGTTTATATAGTTTTGTTAGTTTTATATACTCTTATATACTTTTATATAGTTTTAAATAGTTTTATATAGTTTTATAGAGTTTTATGTAGTTTTATGTAGTTTTATATAGTTTTATATAGTTTTATATAGTTTTCTCAGTTTTATAATGTTTTATATAGTTTTACAGAGTTTTATATGGTTTTATACAGTTTTATATAGTTTTCTTAGTTTTATTAAGTTTTATATAGTTTTATGTAGTTTTATATAGTTTTATGTAGTTTTATATAGTTTTATATAGTTTTATACTGATTTATATGGTTTTGTTAGTTTAATATAGTTTTATATAGTTTTATATAGTTTTATATAGTTTTACACAGTTTCATTAGTTTTATACAGTTTTTTATAGTTTTATATAGTGTTATATTGCTTTATATAGTTTTATTATATTTTATACAGTTTTATATAGTTTTATATAGTTGTATATAGTTTTATATAGTTTTATATAGTTTTATACAGTTTTATATAGTTTTGTTAGTTTTATATAGTTTTATATTGTTTTGTTAGTTTTATATAGTTTAATATAGTTTTATATAGTTTTATATAGTACTATATAGTTTTATATAGTTTTATTAGTTTTATATAGTTTTATATAATTTTACATAGTTTTATATAGCTTTATATAGTTTTGTTAGTTTTATATAGTTTTATATAGTTTTATATAGTTTTATATAGTATTATATAGTTTTACATAGTTCTATAGAGTTTTATAAAGGTTGATATAGTTTTGTTAGTTTTATATAGTTTTATGTAGTTTTATATAGTTTTCTATAGTATTATATAGTTTTATATAGTTTTATATAGTTTTGTTAGTTTAATAAAGTATTATATAGTTTTCTATAGTTTTGTATAGTTTTATATAGTTTTATATAATTTTGTTAGTTTTATATAGTTTTATATAGTTTTATATAGTTTTATATAGTCTTATATGGTTCTATAGAGTTTTATATAGGCTTATAGAGTTTTGTTAGTTTTATATAGTTTTAAAGAGTTTTGTATAGTTTTATATAGTTTTATTAGTTTTATATAGTTTTATATTGTTTTATATAGTTTTATATAGTTTTATATAGTACTATGTAGTTTTATATAGTTTTATTAGTTTTATATAGTTTTATATAATTTTACATAGTTTTATATAGCTTTATATAGTTTTGTTTGTTTTATATAGTTTTATATAGTTTTATATAGTATTATATAGTTTTACATAGTTTTATATAGTTTTATATAGTTTTATACAGTTTAATATAGTTTTGTTAGTTTTATATAGTTTTATAAAGTTTTATATAGTACTATATAGTTTTATATAGTTTTATTAGTTTTATATAGTTTTATATAGTTTTATATAGTTTTATATAGTTATGTTAGTTTTATATAGTTTTATATTGTTTTATATAGTTTTTATATAGTTTTGTTAGTTTTATATAGTTTTATGTAGTTTTATACAGTTTTATATAGTTTTATATAGTTTTATATAGTTTTATTTAGTTTCATTGAGTTTTATATAGTTTTATATGGTTTTATTAGTTTTATATAGTTTTATATAGTTTTATATAGTTTAATATAGTTTTACATAGTTTTATATAGTTTTGTTAGTTTTATATAGTTTTACATAGTTTTATATAGTTTTGTTAGTCTTATATAGATTAATATAGTTTTATATAGTTTTATACAGTTTTATATAATTTTGTTAGTTTTATATAGTTTTACATAGTTTTATATAGTTTTGTTAGTCTTATATAGATTAATATAGTTTTATATAGTTTTATACAGTTTTATATTATTTTGTTAGTTTTATATAGTTTTATATAGTTTTTTATAGTTTTGTTAGTTTTATATAGATTAATATTGTTTTATATAGTTTTATACAGTTTTATATAGTTTTGTTAGTTTTATATAGTTTTACATAGTTTTATATAGTTTTGTTAGTTTTATATAGTTTTGATAGTTTTATATAGATTAATATTGTTTTATATAGTTTTATACAGTTTTATAATGTTTTGTCAGTTTTATATAGTTTTACATAGTTTTATATAGTTTTGTTAGTTTTATATAGTTTTATATAGTATTATATAGTTTTATATAGTTTTATATAGTTTTATATAGCTTTATATAGTTTTATTAGTTTTATATAGTTTTATATAGTTTTATATAGTTTTATATAGTTTTATATAGTTTTACAAAGTTTTATATAGTTTTGTTAGTTTTATATAGTTTTACATGGTTTTATATAGTTTTGTTAGTCTTATATGGATTAATATAGTTTTATATAGTTTTATACAGTTTTATATTATTTTGTTAGTTTTATATAGTTTTATATAGTTTTTTATAGTTTTGTTAGTTTTATATAGATTCATTAGTGTTATATAGTTTTATCTAGTTTTATATAGTTTTATATAGTTTTATAGAGTTTCTTATAGTTTTACATAGTTTTATATAGTTTTGTTAGTTTTATATAGATTAATATAGTTTTATATAGTTTTATACAGTTTTATATAATTTTGTTAGTTTTATATAGTTTTATATAGTTTTATATAGTTTTTTATAGTTTTGTTAGTTTTATATAGTTTCATTAGTGTTATATAGTTTTATCCAGTTTTATATAGTTTTATATAGTTTTATATAGTTTTATTAGTCTCATATCGTTTTATATAGTTTTATATGGTTTTATATACTTTTATATAGATCTATAGAGTTTTATATAGGTTTATATACTTTTGTTAGTTTTATATAGTTTTGTTAGTTTTATATAGATTAATACTGTTTTATATAGTTTTATACAGTTTTATATAGTTTTGTTAGTTTTATATAGTTTTACATAGTTTTACATAGTTTTATATAGTTTTGTTAGTTTTATATAGTTTTGTTAGTTTTATATAGATTAATATTGTTTTATATAGTTTTATACAGTTTTATATAGTTTTGTTAGTTTTATATAGTTTTACATAGTTTTATATAGTTTTGTTAGTTTTATATAGTTTTATATAGTATTATATAGTTTTATATAGTTTTATGTAGTTTTATATAGCTTTATATAGTTTTATTAGTTTTATATAGTTTTATATAGTTTTACGTAGTTTTATATAGTTTTATATAGTTCTATAGAGTTTTATATAGGTTTATATAGTTTTGTTAGTTTTATATACTCTTATATACTTTTATATAGTTTTAAATAGTTTTATATAGTTTTATAGAGTTTTATGTAGTTTTATGTAGTTTTATATAGTTTTATATAGTTTTATATAGTTTTCTCAGTTTTATAATGTTTTATATAGTTTTACAGAGTTTTATATGGTTTTATACAGTTTTATATAGTTTTCTTAGTTTTATTAAGTTTTATATAGTTTTATGTAGTTTTATATAGTTTTATATAGTTTTATACTGATTTATATAGTTTTGTTAGTTTAATATAGTTTTATATAGTTTTATATAGTGTTACGTCCCGGGACGACTAGCGTGAAAGAAGTAACGCGGACGTTCCGTTCCCGTAACTGAATTTATGAGATTTTGAGCCACGCGGTACTTGCGCCCGTCGTCTGCTCGGGGATACGCGTGAATTCCGAAGGACACTCGCGGAATAATGAGGATCTTGTAGAATGCATGCAGAAAAATATGTATGGGTTCACTTACCATTCGTTGATACTGCCCAATCGCCCGTCTAGGATCCGCAGGTCACCTCCAACACGTTCGGGATGACGGTTGACAAAGGCTCGGCCGTTGCTGAGACGTAGCTTCTCGAGGATGTAGGTAATGAGGTCCGAACGTGGGTTGCAGGTTATTGTAGAGAATAATTCACGAAGTACGAGTAACAAAATTGTAGATGTATTTTGAAGAACGAGATTTTACAGTTATATACTTAAACTTATTTTCCTAAAGACTACGCGATTATAAGACGTTGTACGCTTACTTTAAGATAACAGAAACGCGGCGGCACGCGGGCCGGAGAACCGCGTGAAGGAAACGACTTTACGATTTAGAAGTTTGACGAGAAGTGACGACGGGCCCAGTTCGCTGGTCAGTCATAGGCTGGGCCGGTCTCGAGCAGTTTGTGGTGGGGGACGGACGCTCGGTGGGGCGCGTGTTGAGTGGGGGTAGGCGCGCGCAGCGCACTCGCTGGACGGTTACATGTGTTATACGTTGGTCGGTAGCTTAGGTTAGTTGGTAACTTATGATAGTCGGTAACTTGCGTTAGTCGGTAAATTATTATTAGTCGGTAACTTATCCTATGTGGTTAATGACTTATCCTAGGGGCTAAATTCTACGGCTCTAGGCCAACGTCGGCAGACGTAACACCTCCCCCCTTAGCGGGGACGATTGTTACGGCGAAAAATCGTCCGAATTTCCCGGCGTGTCCGGGCGGCGGTAGCTTCGAGGGAAAGGTTGGCGGAATGAGTCTCTTAAGTGTCTGACGGTGGGTTCGCGCACTTCTGTGGCCGGTGGGGCATCACGGGGCGCACTCGCTGTTTCTTGCATTACCGATATTTCGGCGTATACGGGGGACTTAGGTCGAATGCATTCGCGCATTTGGGGGTTTTCACTGTTTTGAGTCTTTTGGATACGCAGACAGAAGTGTGTCAGGGAGCTCCAGGTGGCTGCAATCAGGCGTAGACTCCATCCGTAAGCTGCGTGAAGGCTAATGGCGTTGAGTACCGTGTTCACTACTAGTTTGATTATTCGAAGCGTGATGTAGATTCCAATGATCCCTGCGCTCACTGAACCAAAGGTGAGAAATCCATTCCACATCCTTCTTGCCGTGGATTCTGCAATCCTATTTAGGGTCTCTTCGTCGAAGAAGTGGTGTATTTTTACGTTGTCTATTGAATATTGTTGCCCTGTTGCTCCTTGTGCAAGGCTGTTGATTATGGAGTTCCGTTGCACTGGGAACATAATATGGTTTCTAAGGGTTTCCAGTTCGTCCGACGAATATATGCCGCCGGTGGCGATGTTTGATGGGTCTACGTATTTCCATGATGATTCTGTTAGTCTACCCATCGTAGTTGGTGCCATACTTTCCGTGGGGCGTGGTAGCATTTTGTACCATGTCCCGTGGAGTTCGTACATGGTGGGTAGGAGATCGTTACAATCTCTCTGGGTGCCGCTCGGCGACAGGATGCGGTTTTTAGGCGTTAGGAAGAACGATTGGTTACGGTACGACACGGGTAGCTCCAAAAAGCAGTTCCGGGTTTTCCTGAGGGTGACAGTGACCGGCACACACTTAACTAAATGGATAGCTTCTCCGGCTTGGATGGCTAGATGGCCGGGTCCTTTGGCCAGGATGGTGGCGACGTCGTCTGGGGCTGCCTGAATTAGGCTCAACATATTCTGGGTGATCTGTTGTTCTAGTCGACACTTTTGCGTTACGGTGTCTTTGTACAGTTGGATTATTTGCGTTTTTATGTGTTTTTCCACGTAGATAAATTTTGCGTTTACGTACGTGAAAAGGTCCAGGTTGTCGGTTGACATTCTTGTCTTAGATTTGAATTTTCCCGTGGCAGTATTCAATATGAAGAGTTTCGGATGTTCCGTGTGGAACAAGGTGTAGCCGCATAGGCCGGATTGTCCCGTCTGGGTGAGAGCGAATGTTGCGTCTCCAGAGGTTGCTGTGTGAATTACTGTACGTTCCTTAGGATGAGAAACTTTTGTTGCAGGGCCTTCGTAGAGGATGTCGTAGTGATCGAAGTTGCAGTGTGTTGGTGGGACCACGTCCCAGAACGTGTAACCATCCTCCGCGTCGAGGCACGTACCGGACTGGAAGCGGCATCTCTGCCCTGATGGAAGGATGATTTTATTGGTATCCAGGTTGACTGGAACCTGGAGATGTTTTAATGTAATGCGTACGAGCGCCTGAACGACCACGTTCGACCAGGTGCCAAACGGGTCGCTGTATGTTGATCCCTCGCATGTTCCGTCCATCTGTACGGTTCCACTGAGGGTGACACTTCTCGTTGACGTTGAGTTCACTATGATGCCTGTTATCTGGATCGTTTGCGAGATTGAGGTGGCTCCTGTAGCGTACAGGATCTGGCACGAATCACGTGAGATTGGAAACAGGTATTGTTGTCGTCCGTTTTGGACTATTGACGAATGCGAGTGCATGCCGCAGTAGTTTATTGTCCGGTCGATTTCGATTCGGCATTGCGTGATGGTTGCCGCATTGAATTCTGCAAGCTGCAGTAACTGAATTTCCTCGTTTTGCGTAGTCGGTTCGATTGTTTCGATTTCGCACGATGGTTGATCCAGTATGGAAAATGTCGTAACGTTTAGTGTGGATCCTCCGCAATCGTATCCGATGAGGGCGGAGGCGATGTTCATGAACACGGTAATTATGGCTGCTTGGGTGTGCATGGTGGCTGCTGAAGGTAGACTGGGCTCCCTTTGTGATCGTCATTGTCTCGTATCCATTAATTGAGCCGTAGTGGGGGTTGGGGAGGGGCTTCTTGCCAACTTAAGTTTATCGCTATGTACAATCCTAATCTTATTCTTATTTACTAAGAGTTTAACATTATTATTTGGAAGTACTTCTAATATGGTGTACGGACCTGTATATTGCGTGTCTAGCTTGCCCCTTTGGGGTTCTTTCAGCAGGAAGACGCGATCGTTTCGCCCGAAAACTCGTGGGCGTACTCTACGATCGTAGTATTTTTTTGAGCGAACTTTAGCGTTAATTATGTTTTCGCGAGCTTGGGAAATGGTCTCTGAAATTTTTGTCTGTAGTTCGCATAGATAGTACTGGTACGATTCATTTATGGCTGTGGGGAAATGGGCATTTGCGCTAGGTAAGCGTGCTAGTTTACCAAATATTAGCTCATGCGGAGTAAAGAGTGTGCCCTCGTGTACACTTGTATTATAGCTGAACATGGCCAATTCCAGCCATTCGTCCCACGCTTTATTTTTCGAGAATTGCTTAAGGTATTCTGTCAATACAATGTGTGATCGTTCGATCGACCCATTGCTCTGAGGACGAAACGCGGTCGTCTGGAATCTTTGGATTTTAAATTTTTGAGCTATTGCCTTCATTAGTGATGAGACAAAATTTGTACCCTGGTCTGTCAGCAGGCCCTTGGGCGCTCCAAATCGGCAGATGAATGATTTTATAAAAGCGTCGGCAGTGTCGATTGCTGACGTACTGCGCAAAGGGGTTGCGACGGAGTATTTGGTAAGGAGGTCTTGAATAGTTAAAATATAGGAAAAACCGGAGGGGGTCGTCGGTAGTGGTCCTACTATGTCTAATGAGATTTTATCGAACGCTTGTCCCGGGGTGTCCGTTAGCGTCATGGGTTGACGTGTCTTCAGTCGCGTCAATTTTGTTTTCTGACAGTCGGTACACGAATTTACGAAGTCTCTTACGTCTGTTTTTAGAGTCGGCCAAAAGTAATTTTCGCGGATACGTCTGTAGGTTTTTGTGATGCCTTTGTGTCCTCCGTAGACGGACGCATGGGACTCTGTAAGTATTGCGGCTCTGTCATCTTTGGGCGGGATCAGGATTTTGTTTTTACACACAAAGATTGTAGTCTGGGTGCCGGAGAAAAGCGTGATCAAATGGTTCTTGATATCTGTCCAATCGATTTCAGGGAAGTCGGTCGAGGAAATACTAATCGATGGTAGGTTTAGCTCCGTTGCCACATCAAGTAAGGATCGGAGGGATTCGATGATGGTGTCTGGGTCTATTGGATGTGCAAGAGTCTCCTTTATTGGTAGTAGGATTATGTGATGTTGCCCTATTTTCCGCACTATGGCGCGGCCTAGCGTGGCATATTTCAACGTGGGGAAGTTCGGTAATTGTACAAGATCTTTTAGTTCATTATCCAGAGGTTGTTCGTCGAGGGTTACGAAACCGGCAATATTGTCTCTTCGCATTGAAAGTCTGTCGCGGGTTTCAATAATTACGCGTTGTGATCGTCGTGTATCCGTGTTGTCACTGTCACGAAGGTCTGGGTCGTCCGCGTCCGTGTTTGTCGACGGCGATGGTGGGTCAGTGGAAAGGGGGAAGGATTTAACTGGATTTCGGGAGAGCGCATCAGCATTCGTATTAGATTTTCCCGGCTTATATGTAATTGAATAGTCGAATTCCGCCAATTTGAGGCGCCAGCGTAGTAACCTGGATGTGGGGTCCTTTACCGAATTCATCCAAACTAACGGGCGGTGATCAGTGATCAGGTTAAACCGACGGCCATATAAGTAAGGCCGGAAATATTGCACGGCGTACACGAGTGCAAGGCACTCTTTCTCGATAGTGCTGTAGTTTAACTCCGCTCCGTGCAAAAGTCGGGACGCATAAGCGATCGGTTTATCTTGACCAATTTTCCCTTGGGACAATATTGCGCCGACTGCGTATCCGGACGCATCAGTCGTGACATTGAAGTCATCGTCGAAGTTGGGGTAGGCCAGAACCGGTTCACCGCATAGGGCTTCACGTAATGTTTTAAACGCACGCTCTTGGTCGATCCCCCATTCAAATGGTTTGTCTTTCTTCAACAGGTTCGTGAGTGGTTTCGCGATTTTTGAGTATGCGTCGATAAAGCGGCGGTAGTACCCCGCAAGGCCGAGGAATTCGCGGGTCTCACGTAGATTTCTCGGGGTTGGAAAGTTTTTGACGGCGTTGATTTTTTCTACTGACGGTCGCACGCCATCTTCGCCGATTCGGTGGCCGAGATAGGCCACTTCCTTATGCAAAAATCCACACTTTGAAGGCTGGAGCTTCAGATTTGCTCCTCGGAGCCTGTGGGCTAGTTTAGCGAATTTAGTCTGATGTTCCGACAACGACCTAGCGTATATGACAATATCATCTAAGTACACAAACAATTCGGAACCTTGTAAGCCGGTGAGGATTGCGTCCATTAACCTCTGGAATGTAGCCGGCGCGTTCCGGAGCCCAAAAGGCATTCGTTTAAATTCGTAATGGCCGAAAGGGGTCGAGAAAGCGGTTTTCGCGGCGTCTTCCTTATCCAGCCCGATTTGATGGAAGCCCGAGGCCAAGTCGAAAATGCTGAAGTACTTCGCGCTGCCTAATTGGTCTAAAATTTCCAGTATATTTGGTAGCGGATACGCGTCGGGAATAGACTTTTCATTTAACGCTCGGTAATCTATTACCATGCGCCAACGTTTGTTTCCGTCGGCGTCAGGTTTTTTGGGTACGATCCACAGGGGAGAATTGTATGGAGATGACGATGGGACAACGATGTCGTTGTCTAAAAGTTCTTTCATCTGGTTATTTATTTCTCCCTTGTGGATCTGTGGATATCTATACTGTTTGACCTTTATTGGGATGTTGTCGGTAGTCGGGATTTTATGCGTTACCGTATGTGCTTTGCCGAGTTTGTCGCCCGGTAGATGGAAGAGATCCGCGTTCTCGTATATTAACTCGCGGACGTGATCGAATTCCTCGGGGTTTAAGTGATTTGTCTTGATTAGGTTGAGAATTTCCTCGTAGCGTTCTCCGAGAGGTCGGTCGGTCGGCAATTCCTGGATATGGTTAACACGAGGGGTCGGCGACTCGTCGCCGATCTCTTCCATCTTTACAACTGGCGTATCGAAAACGGCGCGGGTCTCGTTGAGGTTGATGCATTTCGCATATGCAATGCCACCTCTATTTTCGACGAGGCAGTCTAATATGAATACGCCGGGCGCAATGTTTAAACGCGGAATATAACCGGTAGTGGGGCCGTCTACGCGTACGGCAACGCATTTTACCGTCCGCGGTCCTACATATGTTTTATCCTTAACGTTTACGGGGGTTTCCTCTGTTTTAGATTCTGGCTGATTTTCGCGTTTTGTGGGCGTTCGAGAACGTTTCGTTTCAGTAGATACGGGCGCAGGACGTACGGGTTGTTTCCGCGGACGTGTGTCGGGCAGCCATTTCTTTGCCTTGGACGCAATTTGTTTCCACGCCGAGCGCGTAGTCGTTTTCGGTTGGGTAGCGTTCGCCGGGTTAGATTTTCCTATAACGCGGGGAGATTCATCGACGGACTCGGTTTGTGGCCTTGGCCTCGGCTCAGGGTCGCAGATCGTGTTGGTAGACTGGGGTATTTTGGTTAAATTCTTGAAGTTAACCTTAAGGTCGCGCCAAAATAACGCGCGATCGCGGAAGGAAACGACTGCCCCGTCCTGTAGGAGAGCGGACCCGATGATTCCGTCTGTTTTGGTGGGGAAGTTATCGGGTACGATGAAAAATTCTATTGGGTTTCCCCAAACGTTGATCGTTGTGGAACCGAGTGTCGTAACCGTATTGGCGGTGATGCCGGCAATCTTCAGGATTTTTGATTCGTCGATTTCTATTTGAGAGCTTAGTATTCCTACCTTTATAACGTTAGGCTCCGCCCCGGTGTCGACCATGAACGTCCCTGTGGTTCGTAATTCTGGCGCCGAGATATCTACGATGGGCACGGTGCCCAGTGAATTCACGTTGATTTGTCCGATACTGAATCCAAAGTCGCGTCCGACATGGCGCGGATAGATGAACGTCGCGTCTCCTCCCGTCGGTTGTTTGAGGTGGACGGGAGGGGTTCGTCGTTTCCCGAACGTCGATTGTTCGCTTCCCGTTTACGGCATTCATGGATGTCGTGCCCCGAGAATTTACAGTAGTTGCAAAATTTGGGGCGTGATGTCGAAGAGGGTTCGGGGCTATATGCGCGAGAATTCAAGCGACGTGGCTCGCGTATCTCCATGTGGCTTATATCCCGTCGTGTTGAGTCATGTACAGTTGTGCCGTCGCGATAACGGTCGCGTGGGACCGGTCGTGAATCGCGATTGTGGTAATCGCTGCTGACCGGACGTGATGTTTGCGTGTCGAAGAATTCGCGTCGGACCGGTCGCGGAGATCGGGTGATGAAATCGCGTTCGGCTGTTGGGAATGTTTGGTTTCGATAAGCGAAGTCGACCGGACGGGATGTTTGTGTCACATAATCGCGTGGGACCGGGCGCGGTGATCGGGTGACGTAAGCGCGCTCGGCCGCTGGGAATGTTTGGGTGATATGATCCCTTTCTGCCGGACGGGATGTTTGGGCGAGATAATCTCGGCCGGCCGGACGAAATGTTTGGGCGAAATAATCTCGCTCGTTAGCGCGACCGTGCGAACTAGGTGATATCACCTGGTTCTGAAACCGTACATGGCGATCGCTGTACCTTTCTTTGTCTACTTCATGTTGCTTGTAGAGATTTATCGCTTCGTCGAATATGTCGCTTAGATTATGGAGTCTAGAAATACGCAATTCTGTGCGTAATGTCGGAATTAGTCCTGAGATGAAACTATCGATTGATAAACTATCTATTTCGCGCATAGGTACGGTGTCGCGTGAGGCGTCTGAGATCGCCGATTTTAGATCCTTGACACGGCCGATGTAGTCTAAGATGTGTTCATTTGGCCGCATGTAAATGTTCGCCAATTCACCTCGGTAATGGTCAACGGAATGTCGCGGTCCGAATATCGTTTTGAGGCGGTTGCAGAGTTCGGATACGGTACATGGATTTTCATCCTCTACAGCGGCGTACGCGCGTCCGCGCAATTTAGTTAGAATCAGTTTCGTTAATGCGCGCTCCGCTGCGGGAGAAATGATCTCGCGTGCGCGTCTGCATGCCCGTGAAAACTGTAGGACGGGTATGTTCGATCCGTCGAAAATTGGGACAGTTTCCAACGCCTCCCGCAGGCCGAAGGAGTGATTTTCGGGAACGATTCCTACAGGCATTGTTTCGGTTTCGCCATGTGATGGGAAGGGGGAACGATTGGACGCGCGTTGTTTCGGGGAATGGCGCATGTCTTCTATAAGTCGACGCAGGTTTTCTATTTCCGTGCGAGTGTCGTTAGATTCTGATAACGCGGCACGATTTTGTTCTCGTTCGTCTTGTAGAATTCGGCGAAGGTCGGCGTTTTCGGCGCGAAATTTTTCATAATCATTCATTAAAGCGAGTGCGTTTTCGCGTTCCATCTCTAGAGCGGTCTGCTCCTCGCGGAGACGTTTCTCTTTATCGTTTAGATGTCGTTGGCGGATGGCCAATTCGTCCGCGTTTGACGGTTGCTCGGCGGCAGCTGCTTTGGAGCGAGTTGCCATTTCGGAGTTTATACACGACGTATTCTCGATTATCCCACCGCTGCCACCAATTTGTTACGTCCCGGGACGACTAGCGTGAAAGAAGTAACGCGGACGTTCCGTTCCCGTAACTGAATTTATGAGATTTTGAGCCACGCGGTACTTGCGCCCGTCGTCTGCTCGGGGATACGCGTGAATTCCGAAGGACACTCGCGGAATAATGAGGATCTTGTAGAATGCATGCAGAAAAATATGTATGGGTTCACTTACCATTCGTTGATACTGCCCAATCGCCCGTCTAGGATCCGCAGGTCACCTCCAACACGTTCGGGATGACGGTTGACAAAGGCTCGGCCGTTGCTGAGACGTAGCTTCTCGAGGATGTAGGTAATGAGGTCCGAACGTGGGTTGCAGGTTATTGTAGAGAATAATTCACGAAGTACGAGTAACAAAATTGTAGATGTATTTTGAAGAACGAGATTTTACAGTTATATACTTAAACTTATTTTCCTAAAGACTACGCGATTATAAGACGTTGTACGCTTACTTTAAGATAACAGAAACGCGGCGGCACGCGGGCCGGAGAACCGCGTGAAGGAAACGACTTTACGATTTAGAAGTTTGACGAGAAGTGACGACGGGCCCAGTTCGCTGGTCAGTCATAGGCTGGGCCGGTCTCGAGCAGTTTGTGGTGGGGGACGGACGCTCGGTGGGGCGCGTGTTGAGTGGGGGTAGGCGCGCGCAGCGCACTCGCTGGACGGTTACATGTGTTATACGTTGGTCGGTAGCTTAGGTTAGTTGGTAACTTATGATAGTCGGTAACTTGCGTTAGTCGGTAAATTATTATTAGTCGGTAACTTATCCTATGTGGTTAATGACTTATCCTAGGGGCTAAATTCTACGGCTCTAGGCCAACGTCGGCAGACGTAACAATAGTTTTATATAGTTTTACACAGTTTCATTAGTTTTATACAGTTTTTTATAGTTTTATATAGTGTCATATTGCTTTATATAGTTTTATTATATTTTATACAGTTTTATATAGTTTTATATAGTTTTATATAGTTTTATATAGTTTAATAGTTTTATATAGTTTTACATAGTTTTATATAGTTTTGTTAGTTTTATATATATTAATATAGTTTTATATAGTTTTATACAGTTTTATATAATTTTGTTAGTTTTATATAGTTTTTTATAGTTTTGTTAGTTTTATATAGTTTCATTAGTGTTATATAGTTTTATCTAGTTTTATATAGCTTTATATAGTTTTATATAGTTTTATTAGTCTCATATCGTTTTATATAGTTTTCTATGGTTTTATATACTTTTACATAGTTCTATAGAGTTTTATATAGGTTTATATAGTTTTGTTAGTTTTATATAGTTTTGTTAGTTTTATATAGATTAATATTGTTTTATATAGTTTTATACAGTTTTATATAGTTTTGTTAGTTTTATATAGTTTTACATAGTTTTATATAGTTTTGTTAGTTTTATATAGTTTTGTTAGTTTTATATAGTTTTGTTAGTTTTATATAGATTAATATTGTTTTATATAGTTTTATACAGTTTTATATAGGTTTGTCAGTTTTATATAGTTTTACATAGTTTTATATAGTTTTGTTAGTTTTATATAGTTTTATATAGTATTATATAGTTTTATATAGTTTTATATAGTTTTATATAGCATTATATAGTTTTATTAGTTTTATATAGTTTTATATAGTTTTATATAGTTTTATATAGTTTTACAAAGTTTTATATAGTTTTGTTAGTTTTATATAGTTTTACATGGTTTTATATAGTTTTGTTAGTCTTATATAGATTAATATAATTTTATATAGTTTTATACAGTTTTATATTATTTTGTTAGTTTTATATAGTTTTATACAGTTTTTTATAGTTTTGTTAGTTTTATATAGATTCATTAGTGTTATATAGTTTTATCTAGTTTTATATAGTTTTATATAGTTTTATAGAGTTTCTTATAGTTTTACATAGTTTTATATAGTTTTGTTAGTTTTATATAGATTAATATAGTTTTATATAGTTTTATACAGTTTTATATAATTTTGTTAGTTTTATATAGTTTTATATAGTTTTATATAGTTTTTTATAGTTTTGTTAGTTTTATATAGTTTCATTAGTGTTATATAGTTTTATCCAGTTTTATATAGTTTTATATAGTTTTATATAGTTTTATTAGTCTCATATCGTTTTATATAGTTTTATATGGTTTTATATACTTTTATATAGATCTATAGAGTTTTATATAGGTTTATATAGTTTTGTTAGTTTTATATAGTTTTGTTAGTTTTATATAGATTAATACTGTTTTATATAGTTTTATACAGTTTTATATAGTTTTGTTAGTTTTATATAGTTTTACATAATTTTACATAGTTTTATATAGTTTTGTTAGTTTTATATAGTTTTGTTAGTTTTATATAGATTAATATTGTTTTATATAGTTTTATACAGTTTTATATAGTTTTGTTAGTTTTATATAGTTTTACATAGTTTTATATAGTTTTGTTAGTTTTATATAGCTTTATATAGTATTATATAGTTTTATATAGTTTTATGTAGTTTTATATAGCTTTATATAGTTTTATTAGTTTTATATAGTTTTATATAGTTTTATGTAGTTTTATATAGTTTTATATAGTTCTATAGAGTTTTATATAGGTTTATATAGTTTTGTTAGTTTTATATACTCTTATATACTTTTATATAGTTTTAAATAGTTTTATATAGTTTTATAGAGTTTTATGTAGTTTTATGTAGTTTTATATAGTTTTATATAGTTTTATATAGTTTTCTCAGTTTTATAATGTTTTATATAGTTTTACAGAGTTTTATATGGTTTTATACAGTTTTATATAGTTTTCTTAGTTTTATTAAGTTTTATATAGTTTTATGTAGTTTTATATAGTTTTATGTAGTTTTATATAGTTTTATATAGTTTTATACTGATTTATATGGTTTTGTTAGTTTAATATAGTTTTATATAGTTTTATATAGTTTTATATAGTTTTACACAGTTTCATTAGTTTTATACAGTTTTTTATAGTTTTATATAGTGTTATATTGCTTTATATAGTTTTATTATATTTTATACAGTTTTATATAGTTTTATATAGTTTTATATAGTTTTATATAGTTTTATATAGTTTTATACAGTTTTATATAGTTTTGTTAGTTTTATATAGTTTTATATTGTTTTGTTAGTTTTATATAGTTTAATATAGTTTTATATAGTTTTATATAGTACTATATAGTTTTATATAGTTTTATTAGTTTTATATAGTTTTATATAATTTTACATAGTTTTATATAGCTTTATATAGTTTTGTTAGTTTTATATAGTTTTATATAGTTTTATATAGTTTTATATAGTATTATATAGTTTTACATAGTTCTATAGAGTTTTATAAAGGTTGATATAGTTTTGTTAGTTTTATATAGTTTTATGTAGTTTTATATAGTTTTATATAGTATTATATAGTTTTATATAGTTTTATATAGTTTTGTTAGTTTAATAAAGTATTATATAGTTTTCTATAGTTTTGTATAGTTTTATATAGTTTTATATAATTTTGTTAGTTTTATATAGTTTTATATAGTTTTATATAGTTTTATATAGTCTTATATGGTTCTATAGAGTTTTATATAGGCTTATAGAGTTTTGTTAGTTTTATATAGTTTTAGAGAGTTTTGTATAGTTTTATATAGTTTTATTAGTTTTATATAGTTTTATATTGTTTTATATAGTTTTATATAGTTTTATATAGTACTGTGTAGTTTTATATAGTTTTATTAGTTTTATATAGTTTTATATAATTTTACATAGTTTTATATAGCTTTATATAGTTTTGTTTGTTTTATATAGTTTTATATAGTTTTATACAGTATTATATAGTTTTACATAGTTTTATATAGTTTTATATAGTTTTATACAGTTTAATATAGTTTTGTTAGTTTTATATAGTTTTATAAAGTTTTATATAGTACTATATAGTTTTATATAGTTTTATTAGTTTTATATAGTTTTATATAGTTTTATATAGTTTTATATAGTTATGTTAGTTTTATATAGTTTTATATTGTTTTATATAGTTTTTATATAGTTTTGTTAGTTTTATATAGTTTTATGTAGTTTTATACAGTTTTATATAGTTTTATATAGTTTTATATAGTTTTATTTAGTTTCATTGAGTTTTATATAGTTTTATATGGTTTTATTAGTTTTATATAGTTTTATATAGTTTTATATAGTTTAATATAGTTTTACATAGTTTTATATAGTTTTGTTAGTTTTATATAGTTTTACATAGTTTTATATAGTTTTGTTAGTCTTATATAGATTAATATAGTTTTATATAGTTTTATACAGTTTTATATAATTTTGTTAGTTTTATATAGTTTTACATAGTTTTATATAGTTTTGTTAGTCTTATATAGATTAATATAGTTTTATATAGTTTTATACAGTTTTATATTATTTTGTTAGTTTTATATAGTTTTATATAGTTTTTTATAGTTTTGTTAGTTTTATATAGATTCATTAGTGTTATATAGTTTTATCTAGTGTTATATAGTTTTATCTAGTTTTATATAGCTTTATATAGTTTTATATAGTTTTATTAGTCTCATATCGTTTTATACAGTTTTCTATGGTTTTATATACCTTTATATAGTTCTATAGAGTTTTATATAGGTTTATATAGTTTTGTTAGTTTTATGTAGTTTTATATAGTTTTATATAGTTTTATATAGTTTTATTTAGTTTCATTGAGTATTATATAGTTTTATATAGTTTTATATAGTTTTATATAGTTTTATAGAGTTTTCCAGAGTTTTATATAGTTTTATATAGTTTTCATAGTTTTAAATAGTTTTATATAGTTTCATGTAGTTTTATTTAGTTTTATAGAATTTTATATAGTTTTATATAGTTTTATATAGTTTTATATAGTTTTATATAGTTTTATATTGTTTTGTAGAGTTTTATATAGTTTTATATAGTTTTATATAGTTTTATATAGTTTTATATAGTTTACATAGTTTTACATAGTTTTATATACTTTTATATAGTTTTATATAGTTTTATATAGTTTTATATAGTTTTATATAGTTTTATATAGTTTTATATAGTTTTATATAGTTTTATATAGTTCTATAGAGTTTTATATAGGTTTATATTGTTTTGTTAGCTTTATATAGTTTTATATAGTTTCATATAGTTTTGTTTGTATTGTATAGTTCTATATAGTTTTATATAGTTTTCTTAGTTTTATATAGTTTTATACAGTATTATATAGTTTTATAGAGTTTTATATAGATTTATCTAGTTTTATATAGTTTTATATAGTTTTATATAGTTTTACATAGTTTTATATAGTTTTATATAGTTTTATATAGTTTTATATAGTTTTATATAGTTTTATATAGTTTTATACAGTTTTATATAGTTTTGTTAGTTTTATATAGTTTTATAAATTTTTATATAGTTTTATATAGTTTTATATTGTTTTGTTAGTTTTATATAGTTTAATATAGTTTTATATAGTATTATATAGTACTATATAGTTTTATATAGTTTTATTAGTTTTATATAGTTTTATATAATTTTACATAGTTTTATATAGCTTTATATAGTTTTGTTAGTTTTATATAGTTTTATATAGTTTTATATAGTTTTATATAGTATTATATAGTTTTACATAGTTCTATAGAGTTTTATAAAGGTTGATATAGTTTTGTTAGTTTTATATAGTTTTATATAGTTTTAAATAGTTTTATATAGTTTTACATAGTTTTATATAGTTTTATATAGTTTTATATAGTTTTATATAGTTTTACATAGTTTTATACAGTTTTATATAGTTTTGTTAGTTTTATATAGTTTTATATAGTTTTATATAGTTTAATATAGTTTTATATAGTTTTATATACTACTATATAGTTTTATATAGTTTTATTAGTTTTATATACTTTTATATAATTTTACATAGTTTTATATAGCTTTATATAGTTTTGTTAGTTTTATATAGTTTTATATAGTTTTATATAGTATTATATAGTTTTACATAGTTCTATAGAGTTTTATAAAGGTTTATATAGTTTTGTTAGTTTTATATAGTTTTATATAGTTTTGTTAGTTTAATAAAGTATTATATAGTTTTATATAGTTTTGTATAGTTTTATATAGTTTTATATAGTTTTGTTAGTTTTATATAGTTTTATATAGTTTTATATAGTTTTATATAGTTTTATATGGTTCTATAGAGTTTTATATAGGCTTATAGAGTTTTGTTAGTTTTATATAGTTTTAAAGAGTTTTGTATAGTTTTATATAGTTTCATATAGTTTTATTAGTTTTATATAGTTTTATATAGTTTTATATAGTTTTATATAGTTTTATATAGTTTTTTATAGTTTTATATAGTTTTATAGAGTTTTTTATAGTTTTATATAGTTCTATAGAGTTTTATACAGGTTTATATATTTGTGTTAGTTTTATATAGTCTTATATAGTTTTATATAGTTATAAATAGTTTTATATAGTTTTATAGAGTTTTATGTAGTTTTATATAGTTTTATGTAGTTTTATATAGTTTTATATAGTTTTATACTGTTTTATATAGTTTTGTTAGTTTAATATAGTTTTATATAGTTTTATATATTTCTATATAGTTTTAAATAGTTTTATATAGTTTTATAGAGTTTTCCAGAATTTTATATAGTTTTATATAGTTTTCATAGTTTTATATAGTTTTATATAGTTTCATGTAGTTTTATTTAGTTTTATAGAATTTTATATAGTTTTATATAGTTTTATATAGTTTTATATAGTTTTATATTGTTTTGTAGAGTTTTATATAGTTTTATATAGTTTTATATAGTTTTATATAGTTTACATAGTTTTACATAGTTTTATATACTTTTATATAGTTTTATATAGTTTTATATAGTTTTATACAGTTTTATATAGTTTTATATAGTTCTATAGAGTTTTATATAGGTTTATATTGTTTTGTTAGCTTTATATAGTTTTATATAGTTTTATATAGTTTTGTTAGTATTGTATAGTTCTATATAGTTTTATATAGTTTTCTTAATTTTATATAGTTTTATATAGTTTTATATAGGTTTATATAGTTTTGTTAGTTTTGTTAGTTTTATACAGGTTTATATAGTTTTATAGAGATTTATATAGTTTTCTATAGTTTTATTAGCTTTATATAGTTTTATATAATTTTATATAGTTCTATATAGTTTTGTATATTTTTATATATTTTTGTATAGTTTTATATAGTTTTATATAGTTATATATAGTTTTATATAGTTTTATATAGGTTTATATAGTTTTATATAGTTTTATATAGGTTTATATATTTTTATATAGTTTTATAGAGTTTTATATAGCTTTATATAGTTTTATTAGTTTTATATAGTTTTATATAGTTTTATGTAGTTATATATAGTTTTATATAGTTTTATATTGATTTATATAGCTTTATATAGTTTTATATAGTTTTATAGAGTTTTATATAGTTTTATAGAGTTTTATATAGTTTTATATAGTTTTATACAGCTTTATGTAGTTTATATAGATTTATACAGCCTCAGTCAGTTTTATATAGTTTTATATAGTCTTGTATAGTATTATTAGTTTTATATAGTTTTACATAGTTTTATTAGCTTTATATAGTTTTATATAATTTTATATAGTTCTATATAGTTTTGTATATTTTTATATATTTTTGTATAGTTTTATATAGTTTTATATAGTTATATATAGTTTTATATAGTTTTATATAGGTTTATATAGTTTTATATAGTTTTATATAGGTTTATATAGTTTTATATAGTTTTATAGAGTTTTATATAGCTTTATATAGTTTTATTAGTTTTATATAGTTTTATATAGTTTTATATAGTTTTATATACTTTTATATAGTTTTCTTAGCTTTATATAGTTTGATAGTGTTTTATACTGTTTTATGTAGTTTTGTATAGTTTTATATAGTGTCATACTGTTTTATATAGTTCAAAATAGTTTTATAAAGTTTTATAGAGTTTTAAATAGTTTTATATAGTTTTATAGCGTTTTATATAGTTTTTTATAGTTTTATATAGTGTTATATAGTTTTATATAGTTTTATTAGTTTTATATAGTTTTATATAGTTTCATATAGTTTTACATAGTTTTGTATAGTTTTGTTAGTTTTATATAGTTTTACATAGTCTTATATAGTTTTATATAGTTTTAAATAGTTTTATATAGTTTTATAGAGTTTTATATAGTTTTATGTAGTTTTATATAGTTGTATATAGTTTTATATAGTTTATATAGTTTTATACAGGTTCAGACAGTTTTATATAGTTTTATATAGTTTTATGTGGTTTTATAAGCGTTATATAGTTTTATACAGTTTTATATAGTTTTATTAGCGTTATATAGTTTTATATAGTTTTATATAGTTTTATATAGTTTTATTAGCGTTATATAGTTTTATATAGTTTTATATAGTTTTATTAGCGTTATATAGTTTATATAGTTTTATACAGTCTCAAACAGTTTTATATAGTTTTATATAGTCTTGTATAGTATTATTAGTTTTATATAGTTTTACATAGTTTTATTAGCTTTATATAGTTTTATATTATTTTACATAGTTTTATATAGTTTTGTATAGTTTTATATAGTTTTGTATAGTTTTATATAGGTTTATATAGTTTTGTTAGTTTTGTTAGTTTTATATAGTTTTATAGTGTTTTATATAGTTTTATATAGTTTTATATAGTTTATATAGTTTTATACAGTTTCAGACAGTTTTATATAGTTTTATATAATTTTATATAGTTTTATATAGTTTTATATGGTTCTATAGAGTTTTATTTAGCCATATATAGTTTTGTTAGTTTTATATAGTTTTATAGAGTTTTGTATAGTTTTATAAAGCTTTATTAGTTTTATATAGTTTTATATAGTTTTATATAGTTTTATATAGTTTTATATAGTTTTAGATAGTTATATAGTTTTATATAATTTTACATAGTTTTATATAGTTTTATAGAGTTTTATATAGCTTTATATTGTTTTATATAGTTTTATACTGTTTTATATAGATTTAAATAGTTTTTTAGAGTTTTATAGAGTTTTATATAGTTTTATATAGTTTTATGTAGTTTAGTATAGTTTTATATAGTTTTATATATTTTTACATAGCTTTATATAGTATATATAGTTTTATACAGTTTCAGACAGTTTTATATAGTTTTATATAGTTTTATAAAGTTTTGTTAGTTTTATATTGTTTTATATAGTTTTATATAATTTTATAGAGTTTTATATAGTTTTATATGGTTTTATACTGTTTTATGTAGTTTTCTTAATTTTATAAAGTTCTATATAGTTTTATTTAGTTTTATGTAGTTTTATATAGGTTTATATAGTTTTATATAGTTTAATACAGTTTTATATAGTTTTGTTAGTTTCATATAGTTTTATATAGTTTTATGTATTTTTATACAGTTTTATAGGGTTTTATATAGTTTTATATAGTTTTATATAGTTTTATATAGATTTATATAGTTTTGTTAGTTTCATATAGTTTTATATAGTTTTATGGAGTTTTACATAGTCTCAGACTGTTTTATATAGTTTTATATAGTCTTGTATTGTATTATTAGTTTTATATAGTTTTACATAGTTTTATTAGCTTTATATAGTTTTATATAATTTTATATAGTTCTATATAGTTTTGTATATTTTTATATATTTTTGTATAGTTTTATATAGTTTTATATAGTTATATATAGTTTTATATAGTTTTATATAGGTTTATATAGTTTTATATAGTTTTATATAGGTTTATATAGTTTTATATAGTTTTATAGAGTTTTATATAGCTTTATATAGTTTTATTAGTTTTATATAGTTTTATATAGTTTTATATAGTTTTATATAGTTTTATATAGTTTTCTTAGCTTTATATAGTTTGATAGTGTTTTATACTGTTTTATGTAGTTTTGTATAGTTTTATATAGTGTCATACTGTTTTATATAGTTCAAAATAGTTTTATAAAGTTTTATAGAGTTTTAAATAGTTTTATATAGTTTTATAGCGTTTTATATAGTTTTTTATAGTTTTATATAGTGTTATATAGTTTTATATAGTTTTATTAGTTTTATATAGTTTTATATAGTTTCATATAGTTTTACATAGTTTTGTATAGTTTTGTTAGTTTTATATAGTTTTACATAGTTTTATATAGTTTTATATAGTTTTAAATAGTTTTATATAGTTTTATAGAGTTTTATATAGTTTTATGTAGTTTTATATAGTTGTATATAGTTTTATATAGTTTATATAGTTTTATACAGGTTCAGACAGTTTTATATAGTTTTATATAGTTTTATGTGGTTTTATAAGCGTTATATAGTTTTATACAGTTTTATATAGTTTTATTAGCGTTATATAGTTTTATATAGTTTTATATAGTTTTATATAGTTTTATTAGCGTTATATAGTTTTATATAGTTTTATATAGTTTTATTAGCGTTATATAGTTTATATAGTTTTATACAGTCTCAAACAGTTTTATATAGTTTTATATAGTCTTGTATAGTATTATTAGTTTTATATAGTTTTACATAGTTTTATTAGCTTTATATAGTTTTATATTATTTTACATAGTTTTATATAGTTTTGTATAGTTTTATATAGTTTTGTATAGTTTTATATAGGTTTATATAGTTTTGTTAGTTTTGTTAGTTTTATATAGTTTTATAGTGTTTTATATAGTTTTATATAGTTTTATATAGTTTATATAGTTTTATACAGTTTCAGACAGTTTTATATAGTTTTATATAATTTTATATAGTTTTATATAGTTTTATATGGTTCTATAGAGTTTTATTTAGCCATATATAGTTTTGTTAGTTTTATATAGTTTTATAGAGTTTTGTATAGTTTTATAAAGCTTTATTAGTTTTATATAGTTTTATATAGTTTTATATAGTTTTATATAGTTTTATATAGTTTTAGATAGTTATATAGTTTTATATAATTTTACATAGTTTTATATAGTTTTATAGAGTTTTATATAGCTTTATATTGTTTTATATAGTTTTATACTGTTTTATATAGATTTAAATAGTTTTTTAGTGTTTTATAGAGTTTTATATAGTTTTATATAGTTTTATGTAGTTTAGTATAGTTTTATATAGTTTTATATATTTTTACATAGCTTTATATAGTATATATAGTTTTATACAGTTTCAGACAGTTTTATATAGTTTTATATAGTTTTATAAAGTTTTGTTAGTTTTATATTGTTTTATATAGTTTTATATAATTTTATAGAGTTTTATATAGTTTTATATGGTTTTATACTGTTTTATGTAGTTTTCTTAATTTTATAAAGTTCTATATAGTTTTATTTAGTTTTATGTAGTTTTATATAGGTTTATATAGTTTTATATAGTTTAATACAGTTTTATATAGTTTTGTTAGTTTCATATAGTTTTATATAGTTTTATGTATTTTTATACAGTTTTATAGGGTTTTATATAGTTTTATATAGTTTTATATAGTTTTATATAGATTTATATAGTTTTGTTAGTTTCATATAGTTTTATATAGTTTTATGGAGTTTTACATAGTCTCAGACTGTTTTATATAGTTTTATATAGTCTTGTATTGTATTATTAGTTTTATATAGTTTTACATAGTTTTATTAGCTTTATATAGTTTTATATAATTTTATATAGTTTTATAT
>NW_027475827.1:22500-30138 GCF_051020985.1 Nomia melanderi | reverse complement strand
CTACACTGAAGGAATCAGCGTGTTTTCCCTGGCCGAAAGGCCCGGGTAACCCGCTGAACCTCCTTCGTGCTAGGGATTGGGGCTTGCAATTTTTCCCCATGAACGAGGAATTCCCAGTAAGCGCGAGTCATAAGCTCGCGTTGATTACGTCCCTGCCCTTTGTACACACCGCCCGTCGCTACTACCGATTGAATGATTTAGTGAGGTCTTCGGACTGGTGCGCGGCAATGTTGTTGCATTGCCGATGTTGCCGGGAAGATGACCAAACTTGATCATTTAGAGGAAGTAAAAGTCGTAACAAGGTTTCCGTAGGTGAACCTGCGGAAGGATCATTAACGAGCAAAATACACTACAAGAACTGACCGAAAGAAGGAAACATGAGAAATATAAAGAGTGGAGCGAAAGATAATATAAAAAGGAGCGAAAGATACATACATATATATATATAAGTGTACGAGTTCAATTTCTGCACACACTCGATACACAAGAGAAATAATATTATATATACAGAGGAGGAAGGAGCGATAAACGTGCAACAACGCTTCCTCGTGAAAAATACTTGAACGATCATGCACAGAGAGGTATCTCGATACCTGCTCTGCTGTATGACTAGACGGCTTACGCGCGGAGAGTTCATCTCCCGTCCGTCGGAAATTTCGAACGGCTTACGCGCGGAGAAATACACTTCTCCCGTCCGTCGAAATTTTTTTTTTTTACTTTGAACAAGGCGCATAGAGCCCGCCGAACCACGATTTCCGTGCGTCTTACATCTTTCGACGATGGGACGATCCACGCGAAGAGTTGTTTCGTGCTCGCGCGAGGTGCGATAGCGTCGATTCGCTTTTCTGTACGGGGAGAAATAGAACGATGAGTTGACTTATCGGGTCTTCGTTGGAATTACCGTCGCTGGCATTGTAAACTCCAGATGACCTTGTGATTCCTTCGTCGGGCACTGGTAAAGGGTGGCGATGATTCGTTCTATAATAGAAATACCCGTCGTAGCGATTCGGCCGAGACACCCGCCACGAAACACTCTCTCGTCGTGGAATCCCCGCGTCGGAGAGTAAAACGCGCGAAGGCTTACTATGAGAGAAGAAATAGTATATGCCGGTGGTTCGCGTGTGTAGGCTCTATACGAAATTGCGATTCAAGAGAGTAGGAAAAGACGCGATGAACCACGATTTCCGTGCGTCTTACGTCTCTCGACGATGGGACGATCCACGCGAAGAGTTGTTACGTGCTCGCGCGAGGTGCGATAGCGTCGATTCGCTTTTCTGTACGGGGAGAAATAGAACGATGAGCTGACTTATCGGGTCTTCGTTGGAATTACCGTCGCTGGCATTGTAAACTCCAGATGACCTTGTGATTCCTTCGTCGGGCACTGGTAAAGGGTGGCGATGATTCGTTCTATAATAGAAATACCCGTCGTAGCGTTTCGGCCTAGTCACCCGCCACGAAACACTCTCTCGTCGTGGAATCCCCGCGTCGGAGAGTAAAACGCCGAAGGCTTACTTATGAAACTTACGTCTCTCGACGATGGGACGATCCACGCGAAGAGTTGTTACGTGCACGCGTATGGTGCGATTGCGTCGATTCGCTTTTCTGTACGGGGAGCAATAGAACGTTGAGTTGACTTATCGGGTCTTCGTTGGAATTACCGTCGCTGGCATTGTAAACTCCAGATGACCTTGTGATTCCTTCGTCGGGCACTGGTAAAGGGTGGCGATGATGCGTTCTATAATAGAAATACCCGTCGTAGCGTTTCTTCCGAGTCAACCCGCTCACGAAACACTCTCTCGTCGTGGAATCCCCGCGTCGGAGAGTAAAACGCGAATTCATAGTATGGAAACTTACGTCTCTCGACGATGGGACGATCCACGCGAAGAGTTGTTACGTGCACGCGTATGGTGCGATTGCGTCGATTCGCTTTTCTGTACGGGGAGTAATAGAACGTTGAGTTGACTTATCGGGTCTTCGTTGGAATTACCGTCGCTGGCATTGTAAACTCCAGATGACCTTGTGATTCCTTCGTCGGGCACTGGTAAAGGGTGGCGATGATGCGTTCTATAATAGAAATACCCGTCGTAGCGTTTCTTCCGAGTCAACCCGCTCACGAAACTCTCTCTCGTCGTGGAATCCCCGCGTCGGAGAGTAAAACGCGAATTCATACTATGAAAACTTACGTCTCTCGACGATGGGACGATCCACGCGAAGAGTTGTTTACGTGCACGCGTATGGTGCGATTGCGTCGATTCGCTTTTCTGTACGGGGAGAAATAGAACGTTGAGTTGACTTATCGGGTCTTCGTTGGAATTACCGTCGCTGGCATTGTAAACTCCAGATGACCTTGTGATTCCTTCGTCGGGCACTGGTAAAGGGTGGCGATGATGCGTTCTATAATAGAAATACCCGTCGTAGCGTTTCTTCCGAGTCAACCCGCTCACGAAACTCTCTCTCTCGTCGTGGAATCCCCGCGTCGGAGAGTAAAACGCCGAAGGCTTACTATGAAACTTACGTCTCTCGACGATGGGACGATCCACGCGAAGAGTTGTTACGTGCACGCGTATGGTGCGATTGCGTCGATTCGCTTTTCTGTACGGGGAGTAATAGAACGTTGAGTTGACTTATCGGGTCTTCGTTGGAATTACCGTCGCTGGCATTGTAAACTCCAGATGACCTTGTGATTCCTTCGTCGGGCACTGGTAAAGGGTGGCGATGATTCGTTCTATAATAGAAATACCCGTCGTAGCGTTTCTTCCGAGTCAACCCGCTCACGAAACTCTCTCTCGTCGTGGAATCCCCGCGTCGGAGAGTAAAACGCGAATTCATAGTATGGAAACTTACGTCTCTCGACGATGGGACGATCCACGCGAAGAGTTGTTACGTGCACGCGTATGGTGCGATTGCGTCGATTCGCTTTTCTGTACGGGGAGCAATAGAACGTTGAGTTGACTTATCGGGTCTTCGTTGGAATTACCGTCGCTGGCATTGTAAACTCCAGATGACCTTGTGATTCCTTCGTCGGGCACTGGTAAAGGGTGGCGATGATTCGTTCTATAATAGAAATACCCGTCGTAGCGTTTCTTCCGAGTCAACCCGCTCACGAAACTCTCTCTCGTCGTGGAATCCCCGCGTCGGAGAGTAAAACGCGAATTCATACTATGAAAACTTACGTCTCTCGACGATGGGACGATCCACGCGAAGAGTTGTTTACGTGCACGCGTATGGTGCGATTGCGTCGATTCGCTTTTCTGTACGGGGAGAAATAGAACGTTGAGTTGACTTATCGGGTCTTCGTTGGAATTACCGTCGCTGGCATTGTAAACTCCAGATGACCTTGTGATTCCTTCGTCGGGCACTGGTAAAGGGTGGCGATGATGCGTTCTACAATAGAAATACCCGTCGTAGCGTTTCTTCCGAGTCAACCCGCTCACGAAACTCTCTCTCGTCGTGGAATCCCCGCGTCGGAGGGTAAAACGCGATATATAATAGTATATGCCAGTGGTTCGCGCGCGTCGTCTCTGAGATACGCGGTCGACAGAGTTCCGAAAACACGTGATGTGCCACGATTTCCGTGCGTCTTACATCTTTCGACGATGGGACGATCCACGCGAAGAGAACGTTCGTGCTTGCGTGAGGTGCAACAGCGTCGATTCGCTTTTCTGTACGGGGAGAAATAGAACGTTGAGTTGACTTATCGGGTCTTCGTTGGAATTACCGTCGCTGGCATTGTAAACTCCAGATGACCTTGTGATTCCTTCGTCGGGCACTGGTAAAGGGTGGCGATGATTCGTTCTATAATAGTAATACCCGTCGTAGCGTTTCGACCGATGTCACCCGCCACGAAAGTCTCTCTCGACGTGGAAACCCCGCGCCGAAGAGTAAACGCGAAGGCTTACCATACGAAAGAAAACGGTATTATACGCCTGTGGTATGTGCGTCTCGGCTCTGTGATACGCGATCGGCAGAGTTACAAAAAAACGTTGATGGGCCACGATTTCCGTGCGTCTTACATCTTTCGACGATGGGACGATCCACGCGAAGAGTAGTTACGTGCTCGCGCGAGGTGCGATAGCGTCGATTCGCTTTTCTGTACGGGGAGAAATAGAACGATGAGTTGACTTATCGGGTCTTCGTTGGAATTACCGTCGCTGGCATTGTAAACTCCAGATGACCTTGTGATTCCTTCGTCGGGCACTGGTAAAGGGTGGCGATGATTCGTTCTATAATAGAAATACCCGTCGTAGCGATTCGGCCGAGTCACCCGCCACGAAACTCTCTCTCGTCGTGGAATCCCCATGTCGGAGAGTAAAACGCGAAGGCTAACTATATAAGAAATATATAGTATTATTTATGCCTGTGGTTCTCCGTTTGCCCTACTCTCAGATACGCGACTCGGAGAGTTACGAATAATCGTGATGGACCACGATTTCTGTACGTCTTACATCTTTCGACGATGGGACGATCCACGCGAAGAGATCATTCCTGCTTGCGTGAGGTGCGATAGCGCCGATTCGCTTTTCTGTACGGGGAGAAATAGAACGATGAGTTGACTTATCGGGTCTTCGTTGGAATTACCGTCGCTGGCATTGTAAACTCCAGATGACCTTGTGATTCCTTCGTCGGGCACTGGTAAAGGGTGGCGATGATTCGTTCTATAATAGAAATACCCGTCGTAGCGATTCGGCCGTGTCACCCGCCACGAAAATCTCTCTCGTCGTGGAATCCCCGCGTCGTAGAGTAAACGCGAAGGCTTGCTATAGAAGACTATAGTTTATACGCCTGTGGTTCACCGGTTGCCTGCTCTCCGGGGTACGCGATCGCGCAGGAGTTACGGAAGAACTTGATGGGCCACGATCTCCAAGCGGCTATATCTTTCGACGATGGGACGATTCACGCGAAGAGAACGTTCGTGCATGCGTGAGGTGCGATAGCGTTGATTCGCTTGTCTGTACGGGGAGAAATAGAACGATGAGTTGACTTATCGGGTCTTCGTTGGAATTACCGTCGCTGGCATTGTAAACTCCAGATGACCTTGTGATTCCTTCGTCGGGCACTGGTAAAGGGTGGCGATGATTCGTTCTATAATAGAAATACCCGTCGTAGCGTTTCGACCGATGTCACCCGCCACGAAATTCTCTCTCGTCGTGGAATCCCCGCGTCGGAGAGTAACCGCCGAAGGCTTGCTATAGAAGACTATAGTTTATACGCCTGTGGTTCACCGGTTGCCGGCTCTCCGGGGCACGCGATCGCGCGAAGGTTACGGAGGGACGTGAAGCGCCCGAGCAATGAAACGTCCGCAGGAGGAAACGAGCAACCGCCGAACATTGTTTCGCGACGTTTCCATAATGTATTGTCGTTTCGCTCGCATCCCGCTTCTTTCCCCTAGTTTCCTCGACGCGTAGTTTCGCAGCCTTAGTGGACGAATCATTCTCGATTCGAGGAAAGATATGCAGTGGGGCGTGCAATGAGCCCGCCAGAGACCACGATCTCCAATGCGTCTTTACATCTTTGGACGATGGGACGATCCACGCGAAGAGAACGTTCGTGCTTGCGCGAGGTGCATTAGCGTCGATTCGCTTTTCTGTACGGGGAGAAATAGAACGATGAGTTGACTTATCGGGTCTTCGTTGGAATTACCGTCGCTGGCATTGTAAACTCCAGATGACCTTGTGATTCCTTCGTCGGGCACTGGTAAAGGGTGGCGATGATTCGTTCTATAATAGAAATACCCGTCGTAGCGATTCGGCCGAGTCACCCGCCACGAAACTGTCTCTCTTTCGTCGTGGAAACCCCGCGTCGGAGAGTAAAACGCGCGAAGGCTGTGACTGTAACATATATATATATATATACACAGTATACAATGCCTGTGGTTTTTGCGCGTGTCGGCTCTTCGGTATACGCGATCGGCCAGAGTTACGGAGGGACGGTGAAGCGCACGAGAAATTGAAACGGCCGCACGATTGGAACCGAGCAACCGTCGAACATTGTTTCGCGACGTTTCCATAATGCGTTTTCGTTTCGCTCGCATACCGCTTCTTTTCCCCTAGTCTCTGAGACGCGTTTTCGAGCCGTTCTTCTACTATCGATTCTCGTAGAGAGAAGGGACCGGGTAGTCTGGAAGTGGAACCCGCATCTTGCGTGTACCGTACACGGAATTGAGAGGACCGGCCGTGAAGCTCGTTTTAAAGCCGTGCGTCTGACACCCAACTCTTGCGCGCCAATTTCGCGGCAAGAGATAATATGGGACGAATGACCGGCAAAGAGCCAGCTGTGAAGTCTGTTTTTTTAATCGAATCCGTGGACGTGTGTATGCCGTAGCGTCGCTCGTCGTGTTCGTTCATGGTCGTTCCGAGAGAAAGAACGAAAGCGGTAACGAAGGGACCGGCCGTGAAGCTCGTTTTAAAGCCGCGCGTCTGACACCCAACTCTTGCGCGCCAATTTCGCGGCAAGAGATAACATGGGACGAATGACCGGCAAAGAGCCAGCTGTGAAGTCTTTTTTCATTATTTGCTTTCAATCGATCGATCGGTACGATTCGTGCAACGTTTCGCGCGATGCGACGCGAAAACATGCGCGCAACAATAGATGCGTCTGATCGGAAGAACGCGAGGGTCGACTGCACGCGATGGATTCAGTATCGGGTAGGATACAAAATATATCCCCGTCGTTTCCACGCGTGCGAGTCTTCTGCGTCTTTCGCGGGTTTTTGAATGCACTATACGCCCGGAACGTCGAGAAATATATACATATTACTTGAACGTTTTTCGTCTCGAAAGGCTTCGGTGTCGTCTCCAAGGCGACGCCTGAATCTCCTTCGCGCGCTGGTCGGAGATTCAGGTATCAACTTTTATCTTCTCTTTGAAAGAAGAGAGATATTAGGTCGAACAAGTGAGAATAAAATTATATATGTGAAATATAAAATTTATACGATTACCCTGAACGGTGGATCACTTGGCTCGTGGGTCGATGAAGAACGCAGCTAATTGCGCGTCAACGTGTGAACTGCAGGACACATGAACATCGACATTTCGAACGCACATTGCGGTCCACGGATACAATTCCTGGACCACGCCTGGCTGAGGGTCGTTTACGTACCATACACTGCTTGCGTAGCTCTGTCAAATCCCCGCCGTCGTTCACCTCTTCGGATCGAACGTTTTTTTACCGAAGGGCGCAAAGAACGTCTCTGAGTCGGGTTAAGAGAAGGATGCTACGTACGAGCGAACGATGGGTGTCTCGTCGGCGTTTGTCGCGGACACGCGAAAATTCTGTGAATTTCACGGACAGTGTACGTTCTAGTTGTTGCAAAACGATCGGAATCGTTTGTATGGACTCGCGTGAGTGTTCGCGGCGTCGTGCGTCGTTCAATTACGACCGCCCGCGGATACCGCTCCACTGCGATATGGATCTGAGCGACAACTTTTTCGGCTGTTCGTGAGATGAACGGTTTCGTGTGTTTAGAAAAATTTTTTTTCCCGCGCTCCCGACGTCACCTGAAATGATGCGTCAGAGGTGAAAGAAAATATTAAGAAGTCGAGAGAGAGAGACTACACACGTTTTATTCATATTTTGTATACCGTGCGTGAGACGGATGTGCACGACACGTCGTATGTCGGTATATTACCGACTGGCCCC
>NW_027475827.1:7500-12500 GCF_051020985.1 Nomia melanderi | reverse complement strand
CGGATCGCCTGCTGGAATTACCGCACGGCCTGGATAGCCCGCATCGACCGATACATTTTTTCCATTTTCAGTGAAAAAAAAATTTTTGTCAATTTTCTCAACGTTAAAAACGTTAATAAACTGCGTTTTTATGCGTGGATTAAACATTAAAAAAATTTTGAAATATGTGATGAAAAAGTTTACTCTTGACCGTCGGGACTTAGAAAAATTTCGAGTACCCCGGATCGCCTGCTGGCATTACCGCACGGCCTGGACAGCACGCTCCGACGAATCGGTTTTTTCCATTTTTTCCGAAAAATAAATTTTTGTAATTTTTTTTAATGTCAAAAACGTTAATAAACGTCATGTTTACGCATGGATTAAACATTGAAATAATTTTAAAACGCTTATTAAAAAAGTTGGTGTCGACCGTGGGACTTAGAAAAATTTCGGGAAGTCCGATTCGCCTGCTGGAATTACCGCACGGCCTGGACAGCTCGCTCCGACGAATCGGTTTTTTCCATTTTTTCCGAAAAATAAATTTTTGTAATTTTTTTTAATGTTAAAAACGTTAATAAACGTCATGTTTACGCATGGATTAAACATTGAAATAATTTTAAAACGCTTATTAAAAAAGTTGGTGTCGACCGTGGGACTTAGAAAAATTTCGGGAAGTCCGATTCGCCTGCTGGAATTACCGCACGGGCTGGACACCTCGCTCCGACGAATCGGTTTTTTCCATTTTTTTTGAAAAATAAATTTTTGTAATTTTTTTTAATGTTAAAAACGTTAATAAACATCATGTTTACGCATGGATTAAACATTGAAATAATTTTAAAACGCTTATTAAAAAAGTTTACTCTTGACCGTGGGACTTAGAAAAATTTCGGGAAGTCCGATTCGCCTGCTGGAATTACCGCACGGCCTGGACAGCTCGCATCGACCGATACATTTTTTCCATTTTCAGTGAAAAAAAAATTTTTGTCAATTTTCTCAACGTTAAAAACGTTAATAAACTGCGTTTTTATGCGTGGATTAAACATTAAAAAAATTTTGAAATATGTGATGAAAAAGTTTACTCTTGACCGTTCGGACTTAGAAAAATTTCGAGTACCTCGGATCGCCTGCTGGAATTACCGCACGGCCTGGACAGCCCGCATCGACCGATACATTTTTTCCATTTTCAGTGAAAAAAAAATTTTTGTCAATTTTCTCAACGTTAAAAACGTTAATAAACTGCGTTTTTATGCGTGGATTAAACATTAAAAAAATTTTGAAATATGTGATGAAAAAGTTTACTCTTGACCGTCGGGACTTAGAAAAATTTCGAGTACCCCGGATCGCCTGCTGGAATTACCGCACGGCCTGGATAGCCCGCATCGACCGATACATTTTTTCCATTTTCAGTGAAAAAAAAATTTTTGTCAATTTTCTCAACGTTAAAAACGTTAATAAACTGCGTTTTTATGCGTGGATTAAACATTAAAAAAATTTTGAAATATGTGATGAAAAAGTTTACTCTTGACCGTCGGGACTTAGAAAAATTTCGAGTACCCCGGATCGCCTGCTGGAATTACCGCACGGCCTGGATAGCCCGCATCGACCGATACATTTTTTCCATTTTCAGTGAAAAAAAAATTTTTGTCAATTTTCTCAACGTTAAAAACGTTAATAAACTGCGTTTTTATGCGTGGATTAAACATTAAAAAAATTTTGAAATATGTGATGAAAAAGTTTACTCTTGACCGTCGGGACTTAGAAAAATTTCGAGTACCCCGGATCGCCTGCTGGAATTACCGCACGGGCTGGACACCTCGCTCCGACGAATCGGTTTTTTCCATTTTTTCCGAAAAATAAATTTTTGTAATTTTTTTTAACGTTAAAAACGTTAATAAACGTCATGTTTACGCATGGATTAAACATTGAAATAATTTTAAAACGCTTATTAAAAAAGTTGGTGTCGACCGTGGGACTTAGAAAAATTTCGGGAAGTCCGATTCGCCTGCTGGAATTACCGCACGGGCTGGACACCTCGCTCCGACGAATCGGTTTTTTCCATTTTTTCCGAAAAATAAATTTTTGTAATTTTTTTTAATGTTAAAAACGTTAATAAACGTCATGTTTACGCATGGATTAAACATTGAAATAATTTTAAAACGCTTATTAAAAAAGTTGGTGTCGACCGTGGGACTTAGAAAAATTTCGGGAAGTCCGATTCGCCTGCTGGAATTACCGCACGGGCTGGACACCTCGCTCCGACGAATCGGTTTTTTCCATTTTTTCCGAAAAATAAATTTTTGTAATTTTTTTTAACGTTAAAAACGTTAATAAACGTCATGTTTACGCATGGATTAAACATTGAAATAATTTTAAAACGCTTATTAAAAAAGTTGGTGTCGACCGTGGGACTTAGAAAAATTTCGGGAAGTCCGATTCGCCTGCTGGAATTACCGCACGGGCTGGACAGCTCGCTCCGACGAATCGGTTTTTTCCATTTTTTCCGAAAAATAAATTTTTGTAATTTTTTTTAACGTTAAAAACGTTAATAAACGTCATGTTTACGCATGGATTAAACATTGAAATAATTTTAAAACGCTTATTAAAAAAGTTGGTGTCGACCGTGGGACTTAGAAAAATTTCGGGAAGTCCGATTCGCCTGCTGGAATTACCGCACGGCCTGGACAGCTCGCTCCGACGAATCGGTTTTTTCCATTTTTTCCGAAAAATAAATTTTTGTAATTTTTTTTAATGTTAAAAACGTTAATAAACGTCATGTTTACGCATGGATTAAACATTGAAATAATTTTAAAACGCTTATTAAAAAAGTTGGTGTCGACCGTGGGACTTAGAAAAATTTCGGGAAGTCCGATTCGCCTGCTGGAATTACCGCACGGGCTGGACACCTCGCTCCGACGAATCGGTTTTTTCCATTTTTTCCGAAAAATAAATTTTTGTAATTTTTTTTAACGTTAAAAACGTTAATAAACGTCATGTTTACGCATGGATTAAACATTGAAATAATTTTAAAACGCTTATTAAAAAAGTTGGTGTCGACCGTGGGACTTAGAAAAATTTCGGGAAGTCCGATTCGCCTGCTGGAATTACCGCACGGGCTGGACAGCTCGCTCCGACGAATCGGTTTTTTCCATTTTTTCCGAAAAATAAATTTTTGTAATTTTTTTTAACGTTAAAAACGTTAATAAACGTCATGTTTACGCATGGATTAAACATTGAAATAATTTTAAAACGCTTATTAAAAAAGTTGGTGTCGACCGTGGGACTTAGAAAAATTTCGGGAAGTCCGATTCGCCTGCTGGAATTACCGCACGGGCTGGACACCTCGCTCCGACGAATCGGTTTTTTCCATTTTTTTTGAAAAATAAATTTTTGTAATTTTTTTTAATGTTAAAAACGTTAATAAACATCATGTTTACGCATGGATTAAACATTGAAATAATTTTAAAACGCTTATTAAAAAAGTTTACTCTTGACCGTGGGGACTTAGAAAAATTCCGGCTTGCACGGATTCGACCACTCTGTTTTTCGGAGTTTCTGAGAAAAA
This sequence comes from Nomia melanderi, assembly GCF_051020985.1. Lineage (NCBI taxonomy): Eukaryota > Metazoa > Arthropoda > Insecta > Hymenoptera > Halictidae > Nomia > Nomia melanderi. The sequence goes on along the minus strand of NW_027475827.1, from coordinate 8,959 downwards.
TAAATTTTTGTAATTTTTTTCATTATGATTTCTGAGTTCTCCCAGTAGTTTAATGTAAGGATTAAGCATTTAAAAATTTTTAAATCGAATATTAAAAAAGTTTACTCTTGCAATTTTTGGAAAAAAAAAATTCTAAAAAATTTTTCTTTCGGTGGAAACTAACGTTTAATATGTACAATAACGATTTATCGAATAAAAATCGTATGTTAATATATGTTCGAATCGACCATAGTTTCAGCGGCTAAGTACCAGCAGCCCGGCCGGTTGGTCTGTACGCGCGGCAGTTTACCACCATAAGCGCCCGTGCTGAGCGGCCGGCGCCGCGGTCGTCGCGGCCGCCCGTTTGGTTACTATAAGAGAGCACGTCGGTTCGAGCGGACCGGTCGGCGCAGCGGCGGGCGAGCGGCTATTCTACGATCTCGGTCGAGAAGCAGTCGTTCAGCTCCTCGAGGTCCATTCCTCGACTGTTCTGTACCGCGTTCCGTTGCGAATTTTTCTCTACACAGCATGACCACGGGTCGGTGTCTCAGACCGAATGGCCCTTATGTGGTAAGCCCAGAATGTTGGGTTGGATACAACGTATATTCGTTATACTTGTACGACTCTCACATCAACTCTCAGAAACCCAAAAGGGGTTTTCTATCCGAGCGAAAATATATTTTTCGTATACAAAAATTTAATGGCAAAGACCAAACGAAATACTACACACAAAAAGGGGCGACGAACAAAAATTGTTCGAATGAAATATAATATATACATATAAAATTGAGGTGTCCTAAGAGAGAAATACATAAACTAAGAGGTATATATTATAAGAAATATATATTATTTCTGGGCAAAGAAGAGAGAACGAAAAGAAGAGTATGATCTTTAACGCGAGGGCCTCGACATGGGTACGCCTAGCATGGTTCGCGCTTTCTCGATATGTCCAGCATGTTAACGTACGCGGTCTTCGGACTTCGTGCGTTATGTCCGTGCTTACACGATGGAGAGCGCTCGAGCATACGTGCTTACAAACCTGAAAGTCGATGTGACATCCGAGATTCTTTTTCTTCTAAAAAGATCTCGGAGAGATACACGGGAGAGTTTGAAATTTTTGGAGGTCCTCCTGATGTATATGCGCGGATATACCCATGTGGTAATTCGTGCGGAGTTGGTAATCTAATAGTGGAGCGAAATTTACCAACTCGAAAGAGAAGAGAGAAGAGAGTAGAGAGAAGAGAGAGGAGAAAGAGAACTGTCTTAAAGACGAGAAAAAGTATCGTCGATCCGACTCTTAAGGGGAGAGAGTCGGCGACTAAGATATATATATACATACATATTTTTGCTTCGTATGATGAAAATTTACTCGAAGCTCCCTGGTTGATCCTGCCAGTAGTCATATGCTTGTCTCAAAGATTAAGCCATGCATGTCTCAGTACATGCCGTATTAAGGTGAAACCGCGAATGGCTCATTAAA
>NW_027475827.1:0-5000 GCF_051020985.1 Nomia melanderi | reverse complement strand
CCCGCCACGAAACACTCTCTCGTCGTGGAATCCCCGCGTCGGAGAGTAAAACGCGCGAAGGCTTACTATGAGAGAAGAAATAGTATATGCCGGTGGTTCGCGTGTGTAGGCTCTATACGAAATTGCGATTCAAGAGAGTAGGAAAAGACGCGATGAACCACGATTTCCGTGCGTCTTACGTCTCTCGACGATGGGACGATCCACGCGAAGAGTTGTTACGTGCTCGCGCGAGGTGCGATAGCGTCGATTCGCTTTTCTGTACGGGGAGAAATAGAACGATGAGCTGACTTATCGGGTCTTCGTTGGAATTACCGTCGCTGGCATTGTAAACTCCAGATGACCTTGTGATTCCTTCGTCGGGCACTGGTAAAGGGTGGCGATGATTCGTTCTATAATAGAAATACCCGTCGTAGCGTTTCGGCCTAGTCACCCGCCACGAAACACTCTCTCGTCGTGGAATCCCCGCGTCGGAGAGTAAAACGCCGAAGGCTTACTTATGAAACTTACGTCTCTCGACGATGGGACGATCCACGCGAAGAGTTGTTACGTGCACGCGTATGGTGCGATTGCGTCGATTCGCTTTTCTGTACGGGGAGCAATAGAACGTTGAGTTGACTTATCGGGTCTTCGTTGGAATTACCGTCGCTGGCATTGTAAACTCCAGATGACCTTGTGATTCCTTCGTCGGGCACTGGTAAAGGGTGGCGATGATGCGTTCTATAATAGAAATACCCGTCGTAGCGTTTCTTCCGAGTCAACCCGCTCACGAAACACTCTCTCGTCGTGGAATCCCCGCGTCGGAGAGTAAAACGCGAATTCATAGTATGGAAACTTACGTCTCTCGACGATGGGACGATCCACGCGAAGAGTTGTTACGTGCACGCGTATGGTGCGATTGCGTCGATTCGCTTTTCTGTACGGGGAGTAATAGAACGTTGAGTTGACTTATCGGGTCTTCGTTGGAATTACCGTCGCTGGCATTGTAAACTCCAGATGACCTTGTGATTCCTTCGTCGGGCACTGGTAAAGGGTGGCGATGATGCGTTCTATAATAGAAATACCCGTCGTAGCGTTTCTTCCGAGTCAACCCGCTCACGAAACTCTCTCTCGTCGTGGAATCCCCGCGTCGGAGAGTAAAACGCGAATTCATACTATGAAAACTTACGTCTCTCGACGATGGGACGATCCACGCGAAGAGTTGTTTACGTGCACGCGTATGGTGCGATTGCGTCGATTCGCTTTTCTGTACGGGGAGAAATAGAACGTTGAGTTGACTTATCGGGTCTTCGTTGGAATTACCGTCGCTGGCATTGTAAACTCCAGATGACCTTGTGATTCCTTCGTCGGGCACTGGTAAAGGGTGGCGATGATGCGTTCTATAATAGAAATACCCGTCGTAGCGTTTCTTCCGAGTCAACCCGCTCACGAAACTCTCTCTCTCGTCGTGGAATCCCCGCGTCGGAGAGTAAAACGCCGAAGGCTTACTATGAAACTTACGTCTCTCGACGATGGGACGATCCACGCGAAGAGTTGTTACGTGCACGCGTATGGTGCGATTGCGTCGATTCGCTTTTCTGTACGGGGAGTAATAGAACGTTGAGTTGACTTATCGGGTCTTCGTTGGAATTACCGTCGCTGGCATTGTAAACTCCAGATGACCTTGTGATTCCTTCGTCGGGCACTGGTAAAGGGTGGCGATGATTCGTTCTATAATAGAAATACCCGTCGTAGCGTTTCTTCCGAGTCAACCCGCTCACGAAACTCTCTCTCGTCGTGGAATCCCCGCGTCGGAGAGTAAAACGCGAATTCATAGTATGGAAACTTACGTCTCTCGACGATGGGACGATCCACGCGAAGAGTTGTTACGTGCACGCGTATGGTGCGATTGCGTCGATTCGCTTTTCTGTACGGGGAGCAATAGAACGTTGAGTTGACTTATCGGGTCTTCGTTGGAATTACCGTCGCTGGCATTGTAAACTCCAGATGACCTTGTGATTCCTTCGTCGGGCACTGGTAAAGGGTGGCGATGATTCGTTCTATAATAGAAATACCCGTCGTAGCGTTTCTTCCGAGTCAACCCGCTCACGAAACTCTCTCTCGTCGTGGAATCCCCGCGTCGGAGAGTAAAACGCGAATTCATACTATGAAAACTTACGTCTCTCGACGATGGGACGATCCACGCGAAGAGTTGTTTACGTGCACGCGTATGGTGCGATTGCGTCGATTCGCTTTTCTGTACGGGGAGAAATAGAACGTTGAGTTGACTTATCGGGTCTTCGTTGGAATTACCGTCGCTGGCATTGTAAACTCCAGATGACCTTGTGATTCCTTCGTCGGGCACTGGTAAAGGGTGGCGATGATGCGTTCTACAATAGAAATACCCGTCGTAGCGTTTCTTCCGAGTCAACCCGCTCACGAAACTCTCTCTCGTCGTGGAATCCCCGCGTCGGAGGGTAAAACGCGATATATAATAGTATATGCCAGTGGTTCGCGCGCGTCGTCTCTGAGATACGCGGTCGACAGAGTTCCGAAAACACGTGATGTGCCACGATTTCCGTGCGTCTTACATCTTTCGACGATGGGACGATCCACGCGAAGAGAACGTTCGTGCTTGCGTGAGGTGCAACAGCGTCGATTCGCTTTTCTGTACGGGGAGAAATAGAACGTTGAGTTGACTTATCGGGTCTTCGTTGGAATTACCGTCGCTGGCATTGTAAACTCCAGATGACCTTGTGATTCCTTCGTCGGGCACTGGTAAAGGGTGGCGATGATTCGTTCTATAATAGTAATACCCGTCGTAGCGTTTCGACCGATGTCACCCGCCACGAAAGTCTCTCTCGACGTGGAAACCCCGCGCCGAAGAGTAAACGCGAAGGCTTACCATACGAAAGAAAACGGTATTATACGCCTGTGGTATGTGCGTCTCGGCTCTGTGATACGCGATCGGCAGAGTTACAAAAAAACGTTGATGGGCCACGATTTCCGTGCGTCTTACATCTTTCGACGATGGGACGATCCACGCGAAGAGTAGTTACGTGCTCGCGCGAGGTGCGATAGCGTCGATTCGCTTTTCTGTACGGGGAGAAATAGAACGATGAGTTGACTTATCGGGTCTTCGTTGGAATTACCGTCGCTGGCATTGTAAACTCCAGATGACCTTGTGATTCCTTCGTCGGGCACTGGTAAAGGGTGGCGATGATTCGTTCTATAATAGAAATACCCGTCGTAGCGATTCGGCCGAGTCACCCGCCACGAAACTCTCTCTCGTCGTGGAATCCCCATGTCGGAGAGTAAAACGCGAAGGCTAACTATATAAGAAATATATAGTATTATTTATGCCTGTGGTTCTCCGTTTGCCCTACTCTCAGATACGCGACTCGGAGAGTTACGAATAATCGTGATGGACCACGATTTCTGTACGTCTTACATCTTTCGACGATGGGACGATCCACGCGAAGAGATCATTCCTGCTTGCGTGAGGTGCGATAGCGCCGATTCGCTTTTCTGTACGGGGAGAAATAGAACGATGAGTTGACTTATCGGGTCTTCGTTGGAATTACCGTCGCTGGCATTGTAAACTCCAGATGACCTTGTGATTCCTTCGTCGGGCACTGGTAAAGGGTGGCGATGATTCGTTCTATAATAGAAATACCCGTCGTAGCGATTCGGCCGTGTCACCCGCCACGAAAATCTCTCTCGTCGTGGAATCCCCGCGTCGTAGAGTAAACGCGAAGGCTTGCTATAGAAGACTATAGTTTATACGCCTGTGGTTCACCGGTTGCCTGCTCTCCGGGGTACGCGATCGCGCAGGAGTTACGGAAGAACTTGATGGGCCACGATCTCCAAGCGGCTATATCTTTCGACGATGGGACGATTCACGCGAAGAGAACGTTCGTGCATGCGTGAGGTGCGATAGCGTTGATTCGCTTGTCTGTACGGGGAGAAATAGAACGATGAGTTGACTTATCGGGTCTTCGTTGGAATTACCGTCGCTGGCATTGTAAACTCCAGATGACCTTGTGATTCCTTCGTCGGGCACTGGTAAAGGGTGGCGATGATTCGTTCTATAATAGAAATACCCGTCGTAGCGTTTCGACCGATGTCACCCGCCACGAAATTCTCTCTCGTCGTGGAATCCCCGCGTCGGAGAGTAACCGCCGAAGGCTTGCTATAGAAGACTATAGTTTATACGCCTGTGGTTCACCGGTTGCCGGCTCTCCGGGGCACGCGATCGCGCGAAGGTTACGGAGGGACGTGAAGCGCCCGAGCAATGAAACGTCCGCAGGAGGAAACGAGCAACCGCCGAACATTGTTTCGCGACGTTTCCATAATGTATTGTCGTTTCGCTCGCATCCCGCTTCTTTCCCCTAGTTTCCTCGACGCGTAGTTTCGCAGCCTTAGTGGACGAATCATTCTCGATTCGAGGAAAGATATGCAGTGGGGCGTGCAATGAGCCCGCCAGAGACCACGATCTCCAATGCGTCTTTACATCTTTGGACGATGGGACGATCCACGCGAAGAGAACGTTCGTGCTTGCGCGAGGTGCATTAGCGTCGATTCGCTTTTCTGTACGGGGAGAAATAGAACGATGAGTTGACTTATCGGGTCTTCGTTGGAATTACCGTCGCTGGCATTGTAAACTCCAGATGACCTTGTGATTCCTTCGTCGGGCACTGGTAAAGGGTGGCGATGATTCGTTCTATAATAGAAATACCCGTCGTAGCGATTCGGCCGAGTCACCCGCCACGAAACTGTCTCTCTTTCGTCGTGGAAACCCCGCGTCGGAGAGTAAAACGCGCGAAGGCTGTGACTGTAACATATATATATATATATACACAGTATACAATGCCTGTGGTTTTTGCGCGTGTCGGCTCTTCGGTATACGCGATCGGCCAGAGTTACGGAGGGACGGTGAAGCGCACGAGAAATTGAAACGGCCGCACGATTGGAACCGAGCAACCGTCGAACATTGTTTCGCGACGTTTCCATAATGCGTTTTC